>NC_051389.1:21723218-21728218 GCF_015228065.2 Penaeus monodon
CCATGATCCAACCCTTCCTTACCCCCTTTAAAAACCTTAAAAGATGTAATAACATGCATCCCCAAAAACCTGCTAAGGGTCGTGGATTTGTATCCTAAAAAAAGATGACTACCACAATACTTAAAACAAATTTTTATGACACCTCCAATTTAAACCAAATTTGTCGCCACTCCCTATCATCTACTAAAATTTAGAAGACCAATTAAAAGAGTTTCTAGGGTCGATAAGAAATCTATGGGGAAACATTTACAAACTTTTAACTACGTTGGCTCCAAACCTGGTTTTTTATAGGGGCCTTTCCCCAAAAATTCATAAAATTGGAACCACTAGCCCATAATTTCTGCTATTGGAACTTCAATTATAATCTTGCTAAATTCTTAGTTAAGATCACACCCCTTAAACTAAAAATGAATATACATTGAAAACCCCATCCGTTTATCAAAGAAATCAGTCCCCTTTAAACAACTACGGCTCACAAGTCAGTGTTTCCCTTTAATGACCTTTTCACACAAATTGGGACGGTGTAGCAATGGGATCACCATTTGGCCCTTTTTACCCCCAAATACCCCCCTTTGCCACCATGAACAAGCTTCGTTAAAAAATTTGTCCTACTAATTTAAAACCCCTATCTTTTATCGTCATCACATGGATGATCCTTTTACTTTTTAACGACCCTTTCTCACGTAAACCCCTTTTCCTCTATATTTAAATTTTCAAAAACACACCAACATTAAATTTCACTTGTAAAATTTGAACAAAATAATAAACTTATTTCTTGATATTGATCATTTTTCGTATTAATTGCTTCTTCACCAGTACCTACAGGGAACCCACTTTCAGGGGCCTTGGCTTCATTATCTCAGCTATTTTCCTCATTTTTACAAGTTTAAACCCTTTTATCACTTATAAACCCGGGGTTTTACAACTTTTGTTAAACCGGACTATTTTTCATGAAGAATTTATTTTTAAAGGAATTTCACTACAAATGGGACCCATTTATCTTTTTACAAAGACTACGAAAATTTTCTGTGTCAAAAATTTCTACCTAAAACCAGAAACAAAGGACATTAACATATAAAATTCTATATAGGGGGCGTCTTAGTTTTACTCAGAAAATCTTTTAAAACAAACTTCTCAGACAGTGCTATCCCAGTATTTTTTTTGGTTTTTTTTTTTCAATTCTAACACTATCGGAAATTTCTTAAAAAAAAAAGAAAAGTATGACTGAACTGTTTTTACCTATTACTTTTCCTAGCTGTCGGGCTGGGTACGGGGACAACCTCACGATGGTCCGTAACCGCTTTCCCGAACACAAAGGCAAGTCAATCAGGACCGGCTTACAGCTGAACAATTTTTTCTCAGCAATCAGGAGCACTCTCACCTCCACACTCACCCTTTTAAAAATACGACTTCAAATCTTGACCTCCCTCCTTAAAGGGGTTCCCCTGACTAGCAAATCACCCCCTCCGAACTATGAAACCAAAAACAAAAAAATATTCCACTGAACCCCCCTTTTTACATTTAAACTACCAACCATCCTTTTTTTTTGGTAAATACCTTTTTACTTGCTACACGCCTTTTTTTGTGGGGCCATGTAATGATTTATCGCTTTTTATTTTTATTATTATTATTATTTTCTATATGTATTAAAATAATATTTGTTTTTTTTTTGTTTTTTGTAGCACTGATGAGGGGAGTTTGACCCGAAACTTTTTGCAATTGCAAATGAAGTTCTTCTCAGCCTTTTTGGTTTTCCTTTTCCCTGATCGAATTCTTTTCCCAGGGGCTCCTCTAACCCATTATATGTATACATATAAGTTGTTTTAATATAATTTATATATATATTATAATATTATAATATATATTTTTAATGTGTGGGGTGTGTGGTATATATTTTATTTATTATTATATATATATATATTATATATAATATCTCTATATATATATATATATGTATATATATACATATATATATATATATATATTAAAATATATTATACAATACATTTTCACATATATATGCATATACATATCTATATTATAAAAGGCCATATATTTAAAAATTTTAACAGCTGACTACGCGCAATCCCAATCTGTTACGTTGTTCAGCCTGTCGCAAGGGCATTTTTCTTACGAGTTTTTCTACGAATTTTATTATTGGTAACTAGGAAAAGCAGAAGTAGTTTTCGCTGCTTTTTTTCAGTGGGAGTGCCTAACAGAGGGGGGACCCTTTGACCGGGATATGGCATTTTCTGTTCGCATGGGGTGGTTCAACCAGGGAGTTCTTGTTTAAAATCCACTTCCATCCCCCCACTAATCGGGGTTTTCTTGCCCAAGGGAAAAAGCGCCGGGGTGACTCGAACCTTTCGACGTTTTAACCACACGGTCAACGTGAAAAAATGATACAAAAAAAAAAAAAAAAAAAAAAAAAAAAAAAAAAAAAAAAAAAAAAAAAAAAAAATATATATATATATATATATATATTTATTATAATATATATATTGCGTGTGGTGTGTGTGTGTGTCGTGGGTATGGGGTGGTGCTGTGAGTGTAGTTAGATATACACTATATATATTTACACACACAACACACAAAAACACCCCCACACACACAAAACATTATATTAATTTATATTATATATATTTATATAATTAATATATATCCATATCGTATGATATATATATACATAAATATTTTCCATATATATATACTACATATATATATTATTATATATATATAATATATATAATATATTATACATTATATATATATATATGACTGGCCTCCTCGGGCGATGTCGCCCTAGGGCATTATGCCAATTCCTGGGGAAAGAGTGTGATAGAAACTTTGCCCATGCGGGGCAGGTCCCTGTCCCCACGCAGTTTAATGGTTTCAAAAGAACGGCATGGCCGATACAGGTTTGTCCCAACGATTTGCCAGAACGAGGTCACAATGATAATGAAAATGCGTTGGACCCCGGGCCCGGGTTTTTTTCCCCAGGGATGACCCCGAAAAATTTTCACTCAAATCCACAAGGCAAAAGAGTTTTTTGTAGGGTGGACTCCCAGAGCGTTTTACCATATGTGTACTGAAATGCAAGGGAGCAGTTATATGTATAAGGTGAATTCCCTAGCTTGACCAACACGGACTGAACTACAAAAATAGCACCGGGCACCACCATGTCTGTATGTAGATTCACTCAGTGTAGCCTCCGGCTATAAGTGGTAACTCCTCCGAGGGGTCGGCGTTCGCGCCCGGGGAGAAGTTTTTAATTGTCGCCTGAAGGTTAAAGTTGTGGTGGACACCACGGCGGGGAAGGACTAGGTTCAGCCCAGTTAGCACCCGCGGGCACACGTGAGCGAGTCGGCATTAGTCGACACAGGCCGGGGTCCCTCATGGGCATACCCCGGGGGAGGTAAGCTTCAATATCGGCCTTAAATTATCACTTATTGTATGTAATTCAGTGGGGTACTCATTCATGCGATGTTGGTTTAAAGCGATAGTGTGTGTGTGTGTGTGTGTGTGTGTGTGTGGGGGGTTTTGTGTGTGTGGTTTTGTGTTAAAATACATAAATACATACACACACCCCACACACACCCCACACACAACACCAAATAAAATTATATTTTAAAATATTATATTATATATATATATATATACACCAGATTTTATTTTTATATGCGTGTGATACTATATATACACACATAATATATAATGTATTGTATGTATTAATTTTAAATATGATATATAAAGTATGATACACATTTATAAACAATTTGGTTTTAAAAAATAATATATAATATATATATATAATTATATAATTTTATATATATATAAAAATATTATAATATAACATAACATTTATTAACACACACACATACATGCACCACCAACACACACACACCACACACACCACACACAACAACAACACCCCACCAAACCCACACCAAAACACCACACACATATATATTAATATATATAATTTTATATATATATATATATATAATATATTGTGTGTGTGTTGGGGTTTTGTGTGTGTGTGTGTGTGTTGTTTTTTGCATTAAAATACCCCTATAACTATATTACACACACACAACACGCAACAGTATATTTGTATATAATATATATATATAATAATTATAATATATATATTAAAATATATATTATATTATATTATATGTATATAATATATATATTATATTAATTTTTATTCTTTCTATATAGTATGGAACTATACATAACATATAATATATATATAATATATATATAATAATATTATATATTATATATATTAATATATATATATATTATTATATGCTTAATCAATTTTTATACGAATTATTATATAGTAAAATATATATATAAAATATACATATATATAATATATATATTTTAATTTTATAATTATAATAAAATATATAATATATTAAATTTTTATAAAATATATATATATATATTATATATTAAAAAATAATTTTATAATTATAATAATATATATATATATATAATATAATATATATATATATAATATAATTAAAATTTCATATTGTCCAAAAAACGTCAAGACCGGAGTACCTTCACCCCCCGTCCCAAACACTGCCCTCTCTTGGGGAGCACGCCAAATGCACCCGGCTTTCTCTTTTTTCCTTTTCACACGGAACAAACATCCGCCCTGAAGGGAAAACCCCATAAAAGGACCGTTTAAAGGGAGAGAGAGAGACACGACGGGCAGGCCAAGCCACACAGAGTTCAGCTCCACCCCCTCGTCCCCCACCCCGGGGGCACGGGGGGCCTTTTTGGGGGGGCTCATATCTGTCCAAGAATAAAAACCCTCAAGCTAAGCCCCCTTTTACGACCCCCCAAATCCCTCTCTCGTCTCGTCACATTTGGGGAAGTGGTGCTCCCAACTCATCTTCGCTTACATCTGGTGGCTTTTGGTGGTCACTCGCTTAAATCTGGTGGGAGCGTTTTTCAAAAACCTCAAAACGCCGACGCATATT
>NC_051389.1:21735718-21740718 GCF_015228065.2 Penaeus monodon
TATATAATATATATATATATATATATGAAGGGATGGTGAGTAATTAACTCCACAAGACGTGACAGGACACAATTTCAAAGCCTTTGATAGAACTAAGATCTATTATCCTGTGCCATTTAGTGCACATGCTGCACTATATCAAATGAGAACACATTAGGTATGCAAATTCAAATCAATGACTAGCTCTTCTAACCCGAGCTGATTTGAGCTAAGCAAATCTCGCCTACTCCGACATTGCCTTTGAACGTTCAGAGGTACTTAATTGCCTCGAATAATGTCAATAATGTCCGGGATTTATGTACCATTGCCCGAGGTCACACATAACTAGTGATTCATGTCTCTTCTTTATATTTCATGATGTCGATTCAGTACCTCATGGCATTATCTGATATGACGCAATTTCCCTACAGCGTTTTAAAATAGTGATATTTCTTATATAAAACGTTATGAATTTCAATGAAAAAAGACAAAAAAAGAAAGAAAAATATTTGTGGGATTCTACCGGATGTCAGACGAAATCCCTGTAGTGAAAACAGAAAACACTATAATATCTTATTCTGATAATGTATATGAATATGCCTTTTAGGTACCTTACATTACACATAGAATGCAAATGAAATAATCAGTGACCAGATTGGTGTACCTAATTGGGTAAATTGGACACTTCATTATATGATTTGAATGCATCAAGTTGAGTACATCAAATCCTGATAATGAACTACTTATTGTGGTATCATACATGTGTGTATGTATATATATATATATATATATATATATATATATATATTATATATATATATATATGTATATATATATATATAATATATATATATTTTATATATATATATATATATATTATATATATATATTTTACATGTATACATATATATATATATATATATATATATATATATATATATATATATATATATATATATATATATATATGTGTGTGTGTGTGTGTGTGTGTGTGTGTTTGTGTGTGTGTGTGTGTGTGTGTGCGTGCGCGTGTTCGTGTACGTGCGAGTGTGTGTGTGTGTGTGTGTGTGTGTGTGTGTGTGTGTGTGTGTGTGTGTGTGTGTGTGTGTGTGTGTGTGTGTGTGTGTGTGTGTGTGTGTGCGTGCGTGTGCGTGTGCGTGTGTGCGTGTATAAACGTCTTTTTGTGTGTGCATGTGCATGTTAGTGTACGTGACTGTGCGTGTGAGCTTATATACCTGGCTCTCATCGGGAAAACAGAAATATCTGCAGCAAATGTTAATCTCACTGTTGAAAAGTAAAATGGTCATACAGCTTTGAATTAAATCAATTATTTCTTCATCAAAAAACACAACAACAATTAGGCGACGAAAAAATATATTGCTTTACAATCAACGTTCACACAGAAAAATATGGTGCAATGTTGAATATTTACTAAAAGATAGTTTGATTTGCAGTTGGTTATTCTTAAATCTCTTCTTTTTTTTACTGTAAACAGCATGATTGTTCTAGGAATCCAAAAAGAAGTTTATAGTTGTAAAAAGTATGCATGAAAGGCATTGTCATCACTGTACTTGTACTGAACGTAAACTCATTATGGACTTCCTTATTTATGTATATATACATATGCATTGTTGCATATATATGTATATATATATATTATATATATATATATATATATATATATATATATATATATATAAATATATATATATATATATCATCATCAGCCTGAGTCAGTCCACTGCAGGACAAAGACCTCTTCCGATCCTTTCTAACTTTGCCTTGCGTTTTTTGTTTCCAATCTTGGCCCCCAGAATTCGCCATTTTGTCATGCCATCTTGTTACTGTTCTGGCCCTTGGCCTCTTTATGTTATCTATATCCCAATCTGTTATTTTCTTTGTCTATCTGTAGTCCTGCCTCCGACATATATGACCTGCCTATTGCCATTTTTTTATGCTCAATCTTCCTCTTTTGTCTGTTTCCTGATCCACGTCGCCCTAATCCGATCTCTTAGGTTAATTCCCAGCATCAACTTCTCCATCCCTCTCTCAGTGCTTAATAGTTTCTTCTCCAGTAATTTGGTAGTAGTTCATGTTTCTGATCAATAGGTCATAAATGGGAGGAGGCATTAGTTAAAGACTTTTCTTTTTAAAGATAATAGCAAGGAGCCTCTTATTATGCTACTCTCTTCTATCGATTTCCGTGTGGAGCTTGATGTTAGAAGATATGCAAAGATTGGGTCCAATCTTTGTATATCTTCTAACATTTTACAATATACCTCCTCTACTCCCTGTCTTCGAATAGCTTTTAGTACTTTGTAGAGTCAATGCCTTTTTCATAATCGAGGAATGGCATACACAGGGGCTTCCTATTCTCGTTTAATTTTACTCTTATTTAGTTATTTTCTTATTTGGGTGTTGAGAATCCACTGCGGTAGCCTGCCTGTTCTCTAGGTTGGTTAGAACTCAGATTGTCAGAGATGCGAGTTGTGATGACTTTTGTGAAAACTTTGTAAGTAATTGAAAGGAGGCTTACGGGTCGATAGTTTTTTTAGATCCTTTCTATCCCCCTTTTTATGCATCAAAATAATTGTTGCATTTTACCAGGCTTTCGGAGGTTTTCCATTGAGAAGATATTTCTTAAAAAGATTAGCTAATTTCACTTGCAATTTCTCCTGCATCTATTACAACGTCTATACTAATGCCGTCTTTACCTAGTGTTTTTCCTCTCTTCATGCCTTTAAGGGCTCTCTTTATTTCTTATTTTGTGATGTTAGGTACGTCTCTAGTTACTGCGTTTGCTTCTATCCGTATCTGTTCATATAAGTTGTATAGATCCCTATAAAAGTCTTCAACTACTTTTACGATTTTATTATCATATGTCACTTCTCCGTCTGGTTTCTTTATTGCATACATTTGTTTTCTCCCTATTCCGAGTCTTCTTTTAGCCGTTTTCACGCTAGTATCTGTGATCGCCGCTTCATTAATTATATGAGTATTGAATTTCCCTACACCTTCTCTCTTCTTTTTAATTATAGTCCTTGTTAGTTCATTTATTTCTATCTTGTCCCTGTTTTGACGATACTTTCATAACGTTTTTGCATAAGCTGTTTAATTTCTACCGAGACCTTGCTGGGCCTTTACTTGACGTTCTTACCACCTACTTCAAGTGTAACTTCCTTTTATGTCACTGAACTGTTTGATGATTTGGTCAATGTTGAGATCTTCGTCGCTGAGAAATGAATATCTGTTTTGGATGTTAAGGTTAGATTCTATCGCTCTGGTCTTCAGGTTAGTTAAATTTGGCTGCGGTTTTTGTATGAGTTTGTTCCTTTCCCTCCTGAGGTGAAATTTAATTTGGCCTCTGACCATTCTATGGTCGCTGTTAACATTTACTTTAATAATAATTTCCACATTTTTATTTATTATTATTATTATTTATTATTATTATTTTTTTTTTACTATATTGCGCCTATTTGAAATTATGAAGTCAATTTTGTTTTTGATATCAGATGGTGACCTTCATGTCAATGTCCACTGCAGTCTTCTTTCAAAGAATGAATTCATGATATTGGCTAGCATTTGTCCCCTCTTATTCCTAGTGCCTATTCCACTGATTTCCCACTACGGTTTCTCCTGTCTTCTTACCTATTTTGACATGAAATGGGTTTTTACTCTCTCGCTATCTAATTGAACATCCTCATAGAAGCTTTCTATTTCTTCATCACTGTGGCTGCAGGTTTGGAGCATAATTTTGAAACAAATTTAAGTTGTAACCTATTGTTTAGTTTTATTGTTATGAAGCCATCATTTTGCTTATACTATCGAACTCAACGATATTCGTTTTTCTAACATTCGTGAACTGAGGAGCCTAGCCTAACTCCTGCTTGTACCCTAGGTTATCTCTCCAATAGAGCACGTGTCCATAATTTAGTATCTTCTGTTCTTTGCCTATGTTCTATTTTACATTAAATGAGGATGAGAGTCCTCAGAAGCTAGTAAGTCAGATTTAAGTTCTCATTGTCTTATGTTATATGTGCATAGGTTCATAACGTGAGGCGGCTGTTTTTACCAGAGAGTTTTAACACCCTCGCTCTGGGAGCGATCTGATACCCGCCGGGGCAATGAGGGCCGTGCTCTGTATTGTGATTGCCATGGTTTTTGATGAGAGAGAGACAGCCGAGTACCCCTCAACTAATTGGTTTAGGTGTATCTTGGGAGGGGGTGGGGGTAGATTAGCCGGGATACTACTGATAAGCCTCTCCAGCAGGTTGTCCCTGTCTTGTATGGACTTATGAGCAGCATCGCACGGGCCTCCTCACAACAACAGGGTAAACTCCCGTGAGCATGGACTTGAATATCAGAAGTGCATATATGTGTGATCGTATTTAATACAGTGATTTTCATTTATGCATATCTAGACCTAATGCAGCGCTGTCATAGTTGGTCACCCACAAATGTCCTAAGTACTATGCATATGTTCATTTTCGTGCACATGCAAACATACACCTTTACATATACTACTATGCATATAATATGCATACATACTCCTACATTATACACTACTCACATGCACATGCATACACATATATAGACATATGCACATCATATGTTCATACATATGTGTATAAACACTCACATATAGCCATAAATATGCTTACGCACACGTGTACATGCACATACATATACACATTCATATATACATGCACATACATACACATAGATATACATTCATACACACACCCATATACATATATATACATATACATATATGCACATACACACATATATATATACATATACATACATATACATACATATACATATGCACATATATACACATACATACACATGTACACATATACATGCTCATACTCATGCACAAACGTTTGAATAGTGTCTGCCTGAGCGCACATACACACTCCATTATAATGAGTCCTTGCATTATAATGTGCATAAATTGTAGGCTTGCAGTGGAGGGGTTGTAGGAAGGAGGTGGGTAATGTGGGAGAGGAGTATTT
>NC_051389.1:21745718-21760164 GCF_015228065.2 Penaeus monodon
CACAAACACAAAACTCACACACCACGCACACAACATACACAACACACAACACACACCCAACACACACACACCACAACACACACACACACACCACACACACAACACACACACACACAACAAGCCGCGCACGCGCACACGCACGCGCAACACAACACACCACACACACACACACACACACACACACACACACACACACACACACACACACACACACGCCGCATCTTGAAAACCATTCATATTCTCAGTCGGACTCCTTGAGGCGGCTTTACTGCGCTTCATCTTTCTCAAGTGAATATTCCAGATGCACGGGCGGCGGGCGGCCATAACCTGTACACACCCTGGGCGTGCTCTGCCTCGAAAACCATCAGCTCGTAAAAAGAGACGAAGGAGTGATAAAAAAATATGGGAAATAGCAGTAGCAAATAGGGAAAAATACTCGGTAGGAAGATGTATGTGTGTTTAGATCGTATTAGTTCAGGTAATGTGCTTTAACGCGATGACATCTGTAATATATGTCTTAAATAAATTTCCAAGCATTACCTCACGGACGCACAAAATATGTATTCATGTCTATCTATGTAAATAGACAGAGTGCAAATATTTAGTTTTTACATCAATACTACTTTACTGTGAAATATATGTAGAGTGGTACAATTCAGCATAGCGGAATACACAAAATCGGTCATTTGTATTTAATATTCAGACTAGCAAAATAATATGTATCATGGTATCTTCGATCGTATCAAATGTTATTATAAAAGCAGAAACAGAAAAGAATATCCCATAGATCTTTCTCTAAGAGCATTAAGAGTAAAAAAAAAAATCACCTCTCCCCTTCCTCGTAAAACATGAAAATATTTGAATAAAATAAAAGTACCAGTTTGTGAAATCACCTTATGACTCGTGCATTATTTTTCTTTATTTGATTCTATACTAATATCACCAACAGCTGCATTGATGAAAATGAGCTTTTGATATGAATTATATTTTAATACTAATAATACATGGACGTTTTTGCCTATCGTGATTGCATAGGATATCAGGGGTTACTGATATAATAGCTTGTCCTGGGTAAGACAATAAACTGCACCCTGGGGTTCCCTTGAACAAGAATAGCACCCTATTAGCTCCCTATGTCAGGTATGCGGTGAACTCTGTCGGCAGCAGGGCAGTGGTAGATCTGGTGAAAACACCTTCGGTTCTACTGATTATGGTTTCACAAACCAATATGACTGGCGTACTGGCAGGTACGTTTCAAAGCGGCAGAGATAGTTCCTCCTAGTTAGTTGAGATTCCACTCAACTTTTCTTTTCTCCTGAAAACCTCTACACCCAATGATTAAATACAGAAATGATAATCATTAACCACATCGCCCGTTTGCGTTGTTCAGGGAGTGGGCACCAAGCGACAATGTTTTAAATTCATTCTGGAAGACAAAGAAGTAAATTACAACATGTCCAATTACGAAAAACACATTTAAAAATCGGAGGTGGAACGTTAAGGAAAATGAAAGAGTTTACTGTCTCGTAACGTAGGATAGATACAACATTCAAATACTAGGAATCAGTGAGAGCAATTGGAAAAGTAATGGAAGTTTCAAACTACACTATATCAACAAGAACAGGCATAGCCGATTTTCTGAAAAAAGAAGGAAATATAGTCCACGGTTTTGCTATGATTCTCACGAGAAAAAATGCAATGTACTAATTGGGTACAGCCCAATAAATGATTCGCGTTATAAAGTAGAGAATACAAGCAAAAACCTCATAACATTAGTATTATACAATGACTACGCATCCAACTAACATTGCAAGTGGATGAAGAAATGGAAAAATCTTTATAACAACTCTCCAGATTACTTTAGACACAATCTATACCAGAGAGGTCAAAGTAACATGGAGAACTCAACGCCAAATTAGGCAAAAATTATCTAAAAAAAAATGACATCTGTCGAAAATTGGGCCTTGGAGATATAAATGAAAGAAGAGGTGAAGATTTATTGAATTCTGTGACAAATAATCTAGTTATAGCCAAACACATTGTTCCAACAGCACCCAGAACTTGTTACACCTGGTTCTTCACCAGACAAACGAACATGCAACCAAATTGACTGCATTGTCGTTGAAACCAGGAAATGCCAAAGACAAAGGACTTGGTGCCGATGCAACAGTGACCACAACTACTATAGGACTTCAAATAAGACTCAAAAAGATGGAGCGTCCAACAATACCTCTAAAGCTAGACTACAAAACTCTTGTACAACAATTACAGAAGACGTGTTCAAACAAATTTGAAACTGCTCAATCAATGTGAAGATGATAGAAACACAATGGTGTGGGAAGAAGGAAAAAGAACTCCTGCTGAGCCAATGCTTAAGAAACTATCGCCAAAGAAAAAGATCAATTTCACCTGGATATCTGAAGAAAAACTAAGTGAACTTGCCTGCCCAAAAAAGATGCCTAAAATCAAAGTGGTATCAATAATCAGTTGAGAAGTAATTTACAAAAACAAAATACAAAATCAAAGGATTATTGCGACGGATAAGACAATATTTAAATGAACATGCCTGAGAATTGAAAAATTGTTCTATCAATAAGACAACTAAAGAACTACTACCAAGGAAGTACCGAACATCACACGACAATTTAAACCTACCAGAGACACTAACCAAACTGAAGACTGGACTAGTTTTTATGTGATGGAAAAAGAAGTCATCAAGATAGATAGAATCAAGATTGTTCCAACTTATACAATCAAAAATAAAGATCTAAGCACCATTAATTAGACTCGATGACAGCGAAGATGAACCACGCCACGCTAGACGAAATTATAAAAGCCATGAAAATAGAAGTAAAGCCTAACAAGAGCCTGGAATAGATGAAATACAGCAGAAATAATCACGAATGCTGGCGAAAGTGTTGAATACTCTTCTACAAACTTTGTACGAAAAATTGGGAATGAATAAGAAGATGGCCAGAAGACTGGGTAAAATCAATCTTTACTCCCAATACTAAAAAAGGTGACGCCCTCCAATGCAACAATCACAGAAATTGCATTAATAAGGTCCCAGCAGCAAAATATTGTTGCACATTAGCTGAAAAGAATGAAGTTAAAGTTAAGAGAAGAAATTTCAGCTGAACAAGCAGGTTTTCGCCCTGGAAAAATAGTACCAGAAACAGATTCTATATCTAGAACTGAATCATAAGAAAAATAGAGAACATCAGAAGAACCTATACTGGTTTCATCGATTATCGAGGGGCTTTTGATGCTATTGATCACGATAACCTCTGGAAGAACATGGAACGATATGAAATTTCCAAAACCATCATCCAACTGATAAAAGCATGATGACAACAACAAGCAACTATAAGAATCACTTATGAGTTAACAGTATGGTTCGAAGTCAACCAAGGAGTATGACAAGTGCATTCTGTTCCGCACCTTTTTGACTATATATTCTGAAACAATATGAGAGGTGCTCTAGAGGAATTGGAAGGAACTGGAGATGTTGGAGGAATACAAAATATCAATCTAAGATACGCCGAACGAATATAGTTTTAATTACCAGCAGTATCATTAAACTACAAAAAACTACTAGATAAAGTTAGAGCAAAGCAAGCGAAAAGGCTTGTTTATTACTTAATGCCAAAGACAAATAAGACTATGAATATTCGAAGATAACGGCAATGAATGATGAGGAACATGTTACAATCAATGGAGGGGTTGTGGAAATGTGAAAGAGTTCACTATTTGGAGCTTTTAACTAATACATATGATGATTCCACAAGAGATAAAAGAAGAATTACCATGCCACAAACACCACAGTGGCTCTCAATAACATCTGGATAGACGAGAAAACATTACCTTACGGACAAAGCTGAGGTTATTAAAACTCATTAGTTGTTCCCCAATTGATCATATGGTTCCGGTGTTGGGTGCGCAGAATATAGACCAAGAATACGGTCAGTCGTTTGCACTGTGGTGTTACAGACGCGTCCTCTGTATTCCACTTGCACAGACACAAGCAACACGAATGATGAAGGCTGCGGCCAACACTATCAATTGTAAAGACCGGCTGTTGGCCCATCTTGCACAAAGGCAAACTAACGTTTTATTGTCATGTGCTGAGAAGTAAACGTATGAGAACAACTTGCTGACGGGATGGTGATAGGAAACAGACGAAGACGGCAAACCGACGCCAAGACTGAGCGACAACATGAAAGATATTTGCGGGTGACCCGATGGTACAAGTAGCAAGAACCAGCGCAAGATCGAGTGAGTGCAAAGATGGGTGGAGAGGTCCACGGCTGCTCAAACATGAGCATACCGTTATTGATGATGATATAATAGCAATTTAAACATACTGGCCTTAATAACAATTGACAATTCTAATAGTGCAAATTAAGCTCAATACACGCATACATATACATACATAATTATATATATACATGCACAATAAATGCATAGGATTTCTATAATCCTTTAAATCGACAACAACACATAATGCTTATACCTTGTAAGCATAGATTATTATTACCCATTAAAATTCACCGGAATGGACGCATATATTGAAATGTAACTCACGTCAGCTCCAGAGTCAAATAGAGTCAAAACTCTATTCTGGGAAGTTTACCTTACCTTCTGACGGAGTACCCTGAACTTCGTAGGCGAATGCTTGAGTATTGCGGAATAAATCTATAAAATGAATATTCGCAGCTTGAATTTCTTCGATCGATCAAATTTTATTATAAAAGCGGGAACAGAAAAGAAACCCAAGACTTTCTCAAAGAGCTTAAAGGAAAAAAAAAAAAAATTCCCCTCTCCCTTCCTGGGTAAAAAAATGAAAAAAAATATTTTGGAATAAAAAATAAAATACAGTTTGTGAAATCACCTTATGACTCGTGCATTATTTTTCTTTATTTGATTCTATACTAATATCACCAACAGCTGCATTGATGAAAATGAGTTTTTGTATGAATTATTTTTAATACTAATAATACAGGGGACGTTTTGCTATCGTGATGCATGGAATCAGGGTTACGATATAATAGTTGCCCGGGTAAGACAATAAACTGCCCCCGGGGGTTTCCCCTTGAACCCAGAATACCCCCTTTTAGCTCCCATGTCAGGGTTGCGGTGAACTGTCGGCAGCAGGCCGGGGATTTTGGGTAAAAAACCCCTTCGGTTCTACTGTTTATGGTTTCACCAAACAAATTTTGGCGTTTTGGGAGTGAACTGTTTCAAAGCGGCAGAAAATAGTTCCCCCCTTTTTAGTGGAGTTTCCACTCAATTTTTCTTTTCTCTAAAACCTCTACCCAATGAAAATACGAAATGTAATTCATACCACACCCCCCCGGGGGTTTTGGGGGGTTGTTCGTGGGCAACCAGGCTGACAATGTTAAAATATTCATCTGGAAGACAAAGAAGAAAAAAAAAAACATGTCCAAATTTAAAAACACATTAAAAATGGGAAGGTGGAACGTAAGGAAAATAAAAGATTTATGTTGTAACGAAATGGATGATAAAACATTCAAATACTGGGAATAGTGGACAATAAAAAAGTAAGGAAGTTTCAAAACAAATATAAAAAAGCGGGTTTTTTTTTTTCTGGAAAAAAGAAGGAAATTTGTAGGGATTTGCTATGATTCCACAAAAAAAAAAGCAAATGTATAATGGGTAAGCCCAATAAATGATCCGTTTTAAAGTAAGAAACAAAAAAAAACCTCTAACTTTATTTTATACAATGCTAGCACCAAAAACATGCAAGTGAGAAAAAAATGGAAAACCCCTAAACACTTCCAAGAATTTTAGACACAATCCCAAACAGAGATGTAAAAGTAATCAGGGGGAGACCTCAACGCCAAAAGGAAAAAATATCAAAAAAAAATGACATTTTCAAAAATTGGCTTGGGAATAAAGAAAGGGGTAAAGATTTTTTGAATTTGTGTAAAAAATAATCTAGTTATAGCCACAATTGTTCCAACAGCACCCAAACACTTGTCCCCCTGGTTTTCCCAGACAAAAGAACAGCAACCAAATTGATCATTGTGTAAACCCAAAAAGGAAAAATTTTCCAAAGACAAGCCCGGGTCCCAAGAAACAGTGCCACCAACTACATCGATTTTCAAAAAAGATAAAAAAGATGGAGGCCCAACACCCCTCTAAAGCTCGACTAAAAACTTTTACAACAATTACGAATTACAGTGTAAAACAAATTTGAATTGCTCAATCATGTGAAGATGATAAAACACCAAATGAGTTGGGGAAAGAAGGAAAAGAACCCCTGCTGAGCCTGCTTAAGAAACTATCCCCCAAAAAGAAAAAGAAAATTTCCCCCCGGGATACAAAAAAACACAAGTGAAAGAAACAAAAGAGCCCAAAATCAAAGGGTATCAATAATCCGTTGAAGAATAATTTACAAAAACCAAAATACAAAAATAAAAGATTATTGCGACGGAAAAGGGAAAAATATTAAATGAACTTTGCCGAGAATTAAAAAATTTCTATCTAGAAAACTAAAGAACTCTACCGGGGATCGAAACATTACACGAAAAATTTAAACTCAAAAGGGCACTTCAAATGAAGAGGACTAGTTTAGGATGGGAAAAAAAAGTCAAAGATAGATAGAATCAAAATTGTTCCAATTTTACAAAAAAAAATAAAGATTTTAAAAAAAAACAAATTTTGACTCAAAGCCCGCGAAGAGAACCACCGCCCCTCTAGACGAATTATAAAAAACCCTAAAGAAGTAAGAATAACAAGAGCCGGGGAAAAGATGAAAAAACAGCAGAACAATCAAGAATGCTGGCGAAAAGGTTTAATATTTTCTACAAACTTTTTTACGAAAATTGGAATGAAAAAAGATGGCCCGAAGACGGGAAAAACATCTTTTCCCCATACCTAAAAAAGGTGAGCCCCCCCAATGCAACAATAACAGAAATGCATTTTAAAAAGTCAAAAGCAGCAAAATTTTGTTTAAAATTATTGCGAAAAAAAGAAGTTAAAATTAAGAGAAGAAATTCAGAGAACAAGCAGGTTTTCGCCCTGGGGAAAAAATACCAGAAAAACCCGATTTAATTAAAAGAAAGAGAAAAAAAGAACACAGAAAGACCCCATACCTGTGTTTCTCGATTACCGAGGGGTTTTGATGATTATCCGATAACCCCTGGGAAAACATGAAAGATATGAAATTTCCAAAAAAAACATCATCAAATGAAAAAGCAGTAGACCAACCAAAAAAGCAATTAAGAACCCCTTATGGGGAACAGAAAGGTTCGAAGTAACCAAGGAGTAGACAAGGTTGCATTCTGTTCCACACCTTTTTTTTAAAAATATTTTGAAGCAATTATGGGGAGGTGCTTAGAGAATTGAAGGAACTGAGATGTTGGAGGATACAAAATTCAAATCAAGATACGCCATGATATAGTTTTTAAATTCCAGCAGTACATTAACACAACAATATAGATAAAATAGAGAAGCAAACGAAAAGCTTGTTTTTTCTTAAGCCCAAAACAACTAAGACTATGAAATTCGAAGATAACCCGGGAATGAAGATGTGAAAATGTTTCAATCAATGGAGGGTTGTGGAAAATTGAAAGAGTTTTACTTATTTGGAGCGTTTTTATAATACATATGATGATTCACGGGGATAAAAAGAAGAATTACCCTTGCCAAAAACACCACAGTTTCTTCCCAAAAACATTTTTGGATAGACGAAGCATTTCCCTTCGGACAAAACTGAGGTTATTGAACTCATTTGTTTCCAATGGTCATATGGTTCCGAGTGTTTGGGTGCTGAAGAAGATAGACAAGAAAAAGGTCATTTTGGAAAAGTGGGTTTAAAACGGTACTAGTTTAACTGGGCAGAAAGAAAACGAATGATGAAGTGTGAGAAAAAAAAATTGTAAAGACGGCTGTTGGAATCTTGAACAAAAGAAAATAAAGTTTATTGGTCAGTGTGAGAAGAAAAGTATTGAGAAAAACTTGCGACAGGGGAGGTGATAGGAAACAGAGGAAGAGGAAAACCGGAAAGATGAGCGAAAACAAAAAGATTTTTCGGGCGACGTGGACAAGAGAAAAAAAAGCGCAAGATCGATTTGAGTGGAAAAAAGGATGGGGGAGAGGCCCCACGGCGCTCAAACATGAGCATACCTTTATTGATGATGAAAAATAAATTTAAACTACGGGCCCTTAAATAACAATTGACAATTCAATAGTGCAAATTAAGCTCAATACAGCATACATTACAACAAAAATTATATATACCTGAATATAAAAGCATAGATTTCTAAATCCTTTAAACGTACATACATACACATAATGCTTATATCCTTAAGCATAGATTTTTATACCCTTTAAACAATCACCGGAATGACGATAATTGGAAATGAAACATTCACCCTCCAATTTTCAAAAATAAAAAAAGTAAAAACTCTATTCTGGAATTTTTATTCCCTTTGACGGAGTACCCCCTTTAAAAAATCGTAGGCGGGGCTTAAATAAAAATAAATAATTGAATATAAAATAGAAAAGAAAAAAATTTCCACGGATTTTAAATTTAAAAATTACGATAAAGTTAGTAGAACGAAGAAAGTAATAGAAAAAATAAATCTAGAAAAAAAACATTTTGTTAGTGTAAAGGGTAAAACCACGCCAAAAAATTTTCCACCATGGTATTCCATTTCACGGTTACCTGTCGTCAAACTCTGTAAGGCGAAGCCCATGAGTCAGCGGCGAAACATCAAGAATAGGAACTTGAGAAAAATTTTGATATAGCAAAACAACATAGCAACTAAGTAACAATTCTTTTTGGGTTTTTTTTAAAATTTCCTATCAAACCACTTAATAGGGTAAATATCAAAAAAATGAAATTTAAAAAAGTACTAAATAAGATTCTTTTTCGATGAGTTTCGCAGGTAACATGGTAACAAAAAGTTAGAAAAGTTATTTTTTATGAAAATCTTCTAGTTAGTTTGGGACAGTGTTCTTTAAATTTGGGCTTTGGGAAATAAAACATTTTTTGAAGGGGCATTAAAATCGTTATAGATTTTGTATGTTTAAAAAAAAAAAAAAAAAAAAAAAAATTTGATGCCATATGAAAAGTATCATCTTTAAAAAGGTTTTCTTAAATTTTATGAAAAAAATTGATGATTTTAATGATAATTTTTTTTCGTTCTCTACCCCCTGGTATGTTCCATTCCCAATTTTTAAAAACTCCCCCTACGATGCCCCCTTTTACCAATAAAAAACCCCCCCAAAAAAGATGTATTTGGGTTTTTTCTTCGCGAAGGTAGTTTCGCTGTAACATTTTTTTTGGCAATTATGTATATATAATAAAAAAATAAATTTATATAAAAATTAAATTAATTTAAATAAAATATTATTAAACAAATATTTATAATTTTAAAATTTAAATAAAATTTTAAAATTTTTATTAAAAATATAATATATTAATATTGCATATAGTGAATCGAAAAAAAATAAAAAATCGATAAAAAATAAACTTTAGGTTTAAAAAAACTTTGTTAAAAGAAATACTTTCCCTGATAAACTGTAAAAATTAGTTATGCTTTGGGCCCGGGAAAGAATTTTCTTGCGAAGTGGTTTGGAAAAAAAGCCTTTGTTTTTTTTTTTAAGCCCGCGGGTAAAAAAAAAAATTTGGAAAAATGTTTTAATTTGGGGACCGGGTTCTTTTTTTCCCTGTTTGGGGAAAAATTTAATCGCCCCCAAAAGCCCCCAAATGCAGATGAGTCTCCCGGTTGTTTGAGTTTGCGGGACGGGTGGGGCGGTGGCGGGCCCGGTGGGAAGAGGAGCTCTAGACTGTTTTGGGGTTCCTTGGGGAAAATTTTTCTTTAAAGGAAGGTAGTATTTTGTTTTTTTTTTTGGTTTTTTTTTAATTTTTTCCCTTTTCTGGTAATTATATGGTGGGTTGTGGGGTGTGGTTTTTTATATATAATATATATATATTTTATATATAATATAATTAAAAATTTTAATAAAAATTAATATATATTAAAATATTATAATATTAATAATATATAATATATATATATATATATATATCACTACCACATATTTGTGTTGTGGTCGGTGATGTGTGTTTTGTGTGGTGAAAATATATATAATATATATATATATAATTATATATTTAAAAAATAATTTAAATATATAATTATAAAAATATATATATATATTTTAAAATTTTAAAATATATATATATATATATATATATTAATATATATAATTATATATTTAAATTATTATTGTGTGTGTGTGTGTGGTGTGTGTGGGGGTGTAATTTATTTATAACCCCAACAAAACAAACACACATATCACACATAACACACACACACTATGTGGTGTGTGTTTTATAATAAAATATATATATTAAAAATATATAATTATATATAATATATATAATATATATATATATATATGATATATAATATAAATATATATATGGGTGTGTGTGTTTTGTGTAAAAAGGGTATTCGTACTCTAGACATGGCTGACAGGGGCGCAAAAACACCGTAAAGGGGTGAACAATGTACGACGGGCGACGATTTTCCTAAAGGGTCAAAACGCCGCGTGGAGGGCCCGGCAGCTGCCCGGAGAGAGGGCGGAGCTGACCTATCGCGTGGTCGTTTACACGAACTCCCCCCGGGGGGAGGGAGAAACGACCCCACCGGCGGGTTGGGACGGGACTCCCCGGTAAAAGAGGCAGATATAAATGTGACCTCCCCCCTCGTGAGCGGGGGTTCTTATTTGGGACATTTGGATCCCCGTGGAAAACAGCCACGTGGTCCGGTAAAAGAAATGAATTATCCACTCCGTAAAAGAAATAGAATTATCCAATTTATATTGCTCGGCCACAAACCCCGGCCCCGCCCCCGGGCGCCCTTTAAAAGGGGGGGCCAACTTTGGGGGTCGTTCGTTTTGGCGTTGTCCTGGTTCAACTTCGGGCTGTCGTCATGTTGGTCCGCATCTCCTGGTCCCTGATGTAATCCTGCTCGTTCATCGATTATCCACACAGTCCTCGAAAGTTCTCGCACAGGGTCCCTCCTTGACTTAGATTCGCTGACTTCCTCGTGTCCTGGCCCAGGGCTAACCGGCGTGCGTCCTCGTCCACACGTCCTCACAATCTCGTCCAGGTCCATTCTCGCGTCCACACGGTCCTCGTAATCTTCATCGGATTCTACGGGCGTGGGGCGGGGCGGCATCTCGGGGTGCTGATAATACTGCGCACGAGCTCCTGGAGTGACCGGATCTGCAGGCGTCCGCCAGGCACAGTCATTCTGGGGCGGACTGATACCTGCGGAAAGGTGCTGGTTCGCTGGATGTACGGGGAGTCTGGCAGCAACTCCCGTCCACTACACTGGGACGGCTTTTAAAAGCCTTCTCTGACGAAAATCCTGGTCCGTGTGGGCCTATGGCGATCTTCATGACGTCCTTCTCACGCATCCTAAGGGCCTCCCTCGGTGCCGTATCGGGCCCGACTGCAATATAAAGCGGGGAGCCAGATCATATACGTAAGGGCCTAGAGTAAGAGAAAAGAAAGGCAACAGAGAAGATGGGGTGGTAGTTACCACTGCCGGTTATTCATAACAATTTACCGTTTTAATGTTGGTTTTTAATTTAGTTTCGTCTTTTTTTTTCATTTTGTGTTTTAATTTTCACAAAGGTAAAGAAGAAAAGAGAAGAGGGAGATGTCAGTCGCGGTCCGCATAGACCTATTTGAATACCAACCCATCTCTGTAGATATTCGCGACATAGATAGGAACGACAGCGGCGCATCCGCGAAGCATCTATTTGAACCATAGTGTCAACACAGATAAGAAATAGAGTAAATTGTACACAGACAGCGACAGAAACTGCGGGCCTAAAGAGAATAAATCTTTACGCCGCACTACACTAAGACAATGAAAAGGGTCAGTGTCTTTATCCTGTGGTCGTGAGTGAGCTGAATGTGTGTGTTGTATGAGTGTGTGAGTGACAGCTATCGTTAATGGCGGGGGAAGCGAGAGTGACCTCAACACAGAGATGAATCTACAAACACGAATATTAGCGTTCACATAACAAAACGAAGTAAATTAGCAAGCTAGCTATATTTAAGATATTTCAACTACCACATTGAATTCAACAGAATTCGACAGAATGTACCATGAAGAATGGGGACATGGAAAAACTATTGCCAATTTTTATCAAGCAAATCTTCTCGGGTCAGAAATCTGAACTGCGAGGTACATGTCTAGCTTTGCACGTCAGACTCAATAAAACTCAATAACGGGGGGATTCCTATACCCAAATTGCCTGTATATGACTGAAGCGACTCGAGCCAGGAATCTAAATATCCTGCTCTCTTTGCGTATCGTAATGGGCGCTCGCAAAATTCCCGAAAGGATATATGAATTTTTACGAACCAACAAAACGCTGGGGGTACTTAACACATGCAGCGAATTCAAGATGGGGAGAAAAGTGTGTAGTAATAAGGAAAATTGAGTCTAGCTTAAAACACTAGTCCTACATTAATTAACGGACTAACCGCGGGTCACACCGACTCAAAGGGAGCCGAAACGAAGAAATAACTTCGGTATTGCACCTACTTCGAACGACGTTTGAGCGCAGTCTAAACTAGGCGTTTACGCAAACCCCGGGGCAATATCGGGCAATCCTGTGCACTATGATAAGGGGGAGATGCTACGCTCACATCCAAATAATAACAATTTTTGTTACCTGCTTCGCTCTAGCGCCGATAGAACCGTGTCACCAAAAAGCAATGTAACATGAATATGTTGCTCCAAATTGAAGAGAGAACAAAGTGCGTTACTGAACCCTACCCACGCCGCCACGACGGAAAAGAGAAGTGAGGTCAGGTCAAGAACAGGAAATTAACCTTTTTCTAATCAAAGTGACTGCAAAAGAAAGAAAAGGGAGGTCAGGTCGGCGCGAGGGTAAGAACGAGAGATTAAACTGAAATTTTTGACAAGATAAAATCACGAACGCGTTAAAATTCGTTGCAGATGGAAACAATATAAATCTCTAAACACGAGAGAAAATAATGAATTACTTAACCTAAAGAAACGATATCATGTTTTATTGAGCACATACTCGATCGCCACGGAAATGCGGATCTGAGGTGGAAGAATAGATCAATAGTGGAGAACGTGCCATTGTGCTGTCCTTAGCACCGATACCCACAAAAACAACGGCGTAACACAGTATGGGAGAAAAGGGAAAAGAATAAGAAAGGGGCCCAAACTGTACTTACATGTTTTTCTTAGCCATGTCTTGAAGCTGGTCCGAGCGGATTTCTTCGGGGGTGGTGTGTCCGTGTTGCATGCCAAAAGGATGCAATTGGCCCTGCTGCCACCATTATAACGGCTATGCGTACTCTGGTACAGTGGCTGACAGGGACGCAAAACACACGTAAAGGGGTGAAAACACATGCTACGACGACGCTACGAAACTTGTCTAAAGGGGTCAAAAGCGCCGAGTGGGAGGCACGGTAAGCTGCCCGGAGAGAGGGCTGGAGCTACCTACCGCGCTGGTCGCTTGGACACGAACTCCCCCGTGAGGGAGGCGAGAGCTGACCCTACCGGCGTCACGGTAGCTGGCACGGACTCCCGGTCAAAACGAGGTCAGAT
The DNA here is from genome assembly GCF_015228065.2 of Penaeus monodon. Lineage (NCBI taxonomy): Eukaryota > Metazoa > Arthropoda > Malacostraca > Decapoda > Penaeidae > Penaeus > Penaeus monodon. Next base: position 21,759,362 of record NC_051389.1, read on the forward strand.
ATAAAATGTGACCTCCGCCCTCGATGAGAGGGTGGTTCTTATTTGGACATTTGGATTCCACGTGGAAAACAGCACGTGGTCCACTGGTAAAACAGAAAAGAATTATCCACATCTGTAACAGAATAGAATTTCCATCTTATAGTGTGGTGTGGTGTGTGGTGTGTGTGTGTGTGTGTGTGTGTGTGTGTGTGCGTGTGTGTGCGTGCGTGCGTCGTGCGTGCGCGTTGCGTGTATGTGTGTGTGTGTGTGTTGTTGGGATATATATATATATATATATAATTATCATTATATATAATATATATATATATATATTATCATATATATATATGATATTGTTACGCCGGTCGCCTCGTCTCTCTGCCACCAAACAAAGCAGGCTAGGCAGACGGCGGAGCTATCCACAGGTGCTGAACTCGAACAGCTCAAGGCACCCGAACACCAAAAGGTCCCAGAACACTAGGAGAGCAAACGCCAAGTGGCGAGGCAGGGCACGAAATAAACACGAAATGACTGTTTTTCCTATTTACACAAGTTATTTACCCGTTAACACTTTCCTATAGGCACAATACAGGGGGGAAACTCAGCATGTCAACAGCACCAATACAGCTTATAACAGGGCAACACCAGGTTTATCTCAGGTAAACAAGGGCACACACGAGGTCTTCACAGGAGCAGCACCCAACCGGTTCTTCGCTTGTTCCCCTGCCCTCCGCTCACAGGCCAGTTGCGGACATGTTTGCCCCAGGATACTTTCCATGTTTAACACATTGCCCCGGTCCATCTTTTCATGTTAAAACACATGT
>NC_051389.1:21762764-21765264 GCF_015228065.2 Penaeus monodon
TATATATGTATGTATATATATATGGATATATTTATGTATATCATATATCATACAGATATGGATATATATATATATATATATATATATATATATATATATATAGATGTATATTATATATGTGTGTGTGTGTGTGTGTGTGTGTGTAAATATATATAGTGTATATACATATACATACACTCACAGACACACATACACACACACACATACACACACAGACACACACACACACACACGCATATATATATATATATATATATAATATATATATATATATATATATATATATATTTTTTTTTTTTTTTTTTTTTTTTTTTTTTTTTTTTTTTTTTTTTTTTTTTTTTTTTATTCACTTGACCGTGTGGTTAAAGCGTCGACCGAGTTCGAGTCACCAGCCGGCGCCTTGTTCCCTTGGGCAAGAAACCACGATTAGTGGGTGATGGAAGTGGATTTCAAGCAAGAGTACTCCCTGGTTGAACCACACCATGCTGAACAGAACATGCCATGATCACCGGTCAAGGATCCCCCGTCTAGTGTAGGCACTCCTACTGAAGAAAGAAGCGAGAAACTACTTCAGTGCTTTTCCATAGTTAACCAATAATAAAGATCTCAGTAGAACGCTCGTGAAGAAACTCGCCACTTGGCGACAGCTGCTGGAACAACAGTAACAGAATTGCTGCATTGCGCGTAGTCAGCTGTTAAAATTTTTAACTATCTGGCCTTATAAATTAGATATGCTATAATGCATAGTATATGGTGAAATATGTATATGTATATATATATATGTATATATACATATTATATATATATATATATATTTACGTATGGCATGTGTGTGTATACTATATATATAGATATAATATATATATATATATATATATATATATATATATATAATTTATAAATATATAAACATAAATATAATATATACACACGACACACACACCAACACATATATATCTATATGATATATATATATATATATATATGTTATATATATATATATATATATTATATATGTATATATATAGTATATATTATGTATGTATACTGTAAGGGTTATAGAGGAGTCCCGTGGTGAAAACGAATTCGTATCAGGAATGAGGAAAACCAACACGGCTGAGAAGAAATTCATTATGCAACTGAAAACGTTTCGGAGATGCAATCTCCACTCCTGTGCTAAAAAAAAAAACCAAAAAAAAAAACAGAATAATAGTAATTTTAATAACATATAGAAAATAATAATAATAATACAAAGTAAAAAGACGATAAATCAGTTACATGGCCACACACAAAAAAGGCAGTGTAGCAAGTAAAAAGGTACTTACCAAAAAAATGGATGGTTGGTAGTTTTACAGGTAACAGGGTGGTTGCAATGGAATTATTGTTTAGTTGTGGTTTCATAGTTCGGATGTGGAGTGATTCTGATATGATCAGGTTGAACCCTTAAGGACGGAGGTCAAGATTTTGAAGTCAGTATTGTTAAAAGGTTGAGTGTGGAGTTGAAGTGCTCTCTGATTGCTGAGAAGGATAATTGTTCAGCTTAAGCCGGTCCTGATTGCTTGCCTTTGTTTCGAGAATGCGGTATGGAGCCTCGTGAGGTTGATCCCACGTATCCTAGCCTTACAGCTAGGAAAAGTAAATAGGTAAATATCAGTTCGTCATCTTTTCTTTTTTCTTTTAAGAAATTCCGATAGTGGTAGAATTTGTAAAACAAACAACCGAAAACATATCTTGAGGATAGCACTGTCTGAGATTTTGTTTTAATGATTTTCTGAGATCAAAAGTAATACCGCCCATATAGGAAGTTTTATATGTTTAAATGTTTTGTTGCTGGTTTTTAGGTAGAATTTCTGACACAGAAATTGCGTAGTGCTTTGTAAAATAGATGAGATGGGTAACATTGTAGTGAAATATTCATTTAAGAATGAATCTTTCTTCATGAAAAAATATCAAGTTGAACAAATGTTGTAAAACCCGTTGCTAAGGTAGTAAGGATGTTTAAACTTGTAAATATGAGGAATATAGCTGAGATAATGAAGTCTCAAGGCCAATGAATGTGGGTTCCCTGTAGGTACTGGTGAAGAAAGCAATTAATACGAAAAATGATATAAAGTATAAGATGATAGTTTATTATTGTGTTCAATTTCACAAGTTGAATTTAATGTGGTGGTTTGTGAATTCAGTATGAGAGGAATGGTTTCACGTGAGAAGGGTCGTTAAAAGATTAAGAAAGGATCATCCATGTAATGACGATAAAAAATAGTAATTGAAATTAGTAGGACCAATTATTTAAACGAGCTTGTTCATGGGTCGGGCAAAGGAAGGTGTTGGCGTAACAAGGGCCAAGTGGTGATCCCATTGCTACACCGTCAATTTGTGTGTAAATAGAGTCATTAAAGGTAAACACTGACTTGTGAGCAGCGTAGTTGTTTAAGGGCACTGATTTCTTTGATAAACGAGATGGAGTTTTCAATAGTATATTCATTTGTAGTTAATGGGG
>NC_051389.1:21769701-21772201 GCF_015228065.2 Penaeus monodon
TAATCCAGGGAGTTTACCCTGTTGTTGTGAGGAGGCCCGTGCGATGCTGCTCATAAGTCCATACAAGACAGGGACAACCTGCTGGAGAGGCTTATCAGTAGTATCCCGGCTAATCTACCCCACCCCCTCACCAAGATACACCTAAACCAGTAGTTGAGGGGTAACTCGGCTGTCTCTCTCTCAATCAAAAACCATGACAGCACAAACAGAGCAACGGCCCTCATTCCCCGGCGGGTATCAGGATCGCTCCAGAGCAGAGGGTGTTAAAAATCTCTGGTTAAAAACAGGCCGCCTCACGTTGATGAACCTATGCACATATAACATAAGGACAATGAGAACTAAATCTGACTTACTAGCATTACTTGAGGAACTCTCTCTCATTAAATGTAAAATTAGAACACTAGGCAAAGAACAGAAGATACTAAATGATGGACACGTGCTCTATTGGAGAGGTAAACCTAGGGTAGCAAGCAGGAGTTAGGCTTAGGCTCCTCAGTTCACAAATGATTAGAAACGAATATCGTTGAATTCGATAGTATAAGCAAAATGATGGCTTCAATAACAATAAAACTAAACAATAGGTACAACTTAAATTTGTTCAAAATTATGCTCCAACCTGCAGCCACAGTGATGAAGAAATAGAAAGCTTCTATGAGGATGTTCAATTAGATAGCGAGAGAGTAAAAACCCATTTCATGTCAAAATAGGTAAGAAGACAGGAGAAACCGTAGTGGGAAATCAGTGGAATAGGCACTAGGAATAGAGGGGACAAATGCTAGCCAATATCATGAATTCATTCTTTGAAAGAAGACTAGAGTGGACATTGACATGAAGGTCACCATCTGATATCAAAAACAAAATTGACTTCATAATTTCAAATAGGCGCAATATAGTAAAAAAATAATAATAATAATAAATAATAATAATAATAAATAAAAATGTGGAAATTATTATTAAAGTAAATGTTAACAGCGACCATAGAATGGTCAGAGGCCAAATTAAATTTCACCTCAGGAGGGAAAGGAACAAACTCATACAAAAACCGCAGCCAAATTTAACTAACCTGAAGACCAGAGCGATAGAATTTAACCTTAACATCCAAAACAGATATTCATTTCTCAGCGACGAAGATCTCAACATTGACCAAATCATCAAACAGTTCAGTGACATAAAAGGAAGCTACACTTGAAGTAGGTGGTAAGAACGTCAAGTAAAGGCCCAGCAAGGTCTCGGTAGAAATTAAACAGCTTATGCAAAAACGTTATGAAAGTATCGTCAAAACAGGGACAAGATAAAAATAAATGAACTAACAAGGACTATAATTAAAAAGAAGAGAGAAGGTGTAGGGAAATTCAATACTCATATAATTAATGAAGCGGCGATCACAGATACTAGCGTGAAACGGCTAAAAGAAGACTCGGAATAGGGAGAAAAACAAATGTATGCATAAAGAAACCAGACGGAGAAGTGACATATGATAATAAAATCGTAAAAGTAGTTGAAGACTTTTATAGGGATCTATACAACTTATATGAACAGATACGGATAGAAGCAAACGCAGTAACTAGAGACGTACCTAACATCACAAAATAAGAAATAAAGAGAGCCCTTAAAGGCATGAAGAGAGGGAAAACACTAGGTAAAGACGGCATTAGTATAGACGTTGTAATAGATGCAGGAGAAATTGCAAGTGAAATTAGCTAATCTTTTTAAGAAATATCTTCTCAATGGAAAACCTCCGAAAGCCTGGTAAAATGCAACAATTATTTTGATGCATAAAAAGGGGGATAGAAAGGATCTAAAAACTATCGACCCTAAGCCTCCTTCCAATACTTACAAAGTTTCACAAAAGTCATCACAACTCGCATCTCTGACAATCTGAGTTCTAACCAACCTAGAGAACAGCAGCTACCGCAGTGGATTCTCAACACCCAAATAAGAAAAAAACTAAATAAAAAGTAAAATTAAACGAGAATAGGAAGCCCCTGTGTATGCCATTCCTCGATTATGAAAAAGGCATTGACTCTACAAAGTACTAAAAGCTATTCGAAGACAGGGAGTAGAGGAGGTATATTGTAAAATGTTAGAAGATATACAAAGATTGGACCCAATCTTTGCATATCTTCTAACATCAAGCTCCACACGGAAATCGATAGAAGAGAGTAGCATAATAAGAGGCTCCTTGCTATTATCTTTAAAAGAAAAGTCTTTAACTAATGCCTCCTCCCATTTATGACCTATTGATCAGAAACATGAACTACTACCAAATTACTGGAGAAAAACTATTAAGCACTGAGAGAGGGATGGAGAAGTTGATGCTGGGAATTAACCTAGAGATCGGATTAGGGCGACGTGGATCAGGAAACAGACAAAAGAGGAAGATTGGAGCATAAAAAAATGGCAATAGGCAGGTCATATATGTCGGAGGCAGGACTACAGATAGACAAAGAAAATAACAGATTGGGATATAGATAAACATAAAGAGGCCAAGGGCCAGAAC
>NC_051389.1:21782201-21789643 GCF_015228065.2 Penaeus monodon
ATGTTTTTTGAGTTAGCCTGTGCGTTCGTGAGTGGCGTGTACTTAATTTGAAGAAAACACTTTATGCAGGTGTGGGGGGTATAGGGAGGGCAAAAGTTTCTCTGACTAAAAGGTACACTTACTTTTAATGTAACGAGGGGAAGATTTGTTTTTTGTAACTGCGACTCCCGGCTGTGTTGACGAGGTTCGCGAAAAATTAGCGAGGCAGGTGAGCCGGATTGGGGAGTGTGACGGCTTAGGTGCAGGTACTCTTCAGCGCTTCGTCGGAGGGGAACAGGGGTGGTGGGGACACAAGTAGTAGACAGACATGGTGTGGGTAGGCGTGTCGAAGAGGGCTTGGTGGAGGTGGGGGTTAAAGAGGTGGGGAGGGACTTCGGTGTATCGCAACAGCCGGCGAGGAGCGAGGTGGTAGGGGGAAGATCTCGGGGTTTTGAGGTTCTTGAAAACCGCTGCCAACAAAACAGTGGGGGTTTGGGGCACCCGTTCGCCAAAGTAAGCGAGTGCCACCACAACCCCAAAAATGGGGACACGAGATTTGGGGGGCACCGCATCACCAGATGTGGCGGACAGAGATGGACTTGGTGGGTCAGTGAAAGGGGCTTTTCTTTCTGGTTTATTTTGGACGATATTAAACCCCCAAGGAAACCCCCGTGTCCCCCGGGGGGAGGACGAGTGGTGGAGCTGGACCTGTGTGGGTTTTGGGCCCTCTGCTGTGTCCCCCTTGTGTTCCTGCCTTACGGATGTCCTTTTTTGCGGCGGTTCCCTTCGAGGGCGGATGTTTTTTTCCTGTGCGAAAAAAAAGAAGCCGGGGTGCTCTGCGTCCTGCCCAAGGAAAGGGCAGCTATTGGCGGGGGTGTGAAGTTACACCCGGTCTTCTACTATTGTGGACATATATATTATATATAATAATATATATATATATAATATATTTTATATATATTATAAATTACATATTTAAATTTAAAAAATTTACACGGGTGTGGTGGGGTGTTTTTTTGGGGTGTGTGTGTGTGGTGTGTGTGTTGTCTGTGTGTGTGTGTGTGTCTGTGTTTGTTTTTCGTGTGTGGTCTTATATTTTAAAATTAATATATATATATTTTAATAATATATATATATATATTTATATATATATTATTTTTGGGGTTTGTGTGTTGTGTGTGTGTTTTGTGGTGTGGTTGGTGTGTGTGGTAAAATATATTATATTATAATATAAATATATTTTAAATATATATTAAATAATATATTAATATATATATATAATATATATATATATATATATAAAATTTAATATATTTTTAATATATAATATATAATATATATACATATAGACATATACATAATCATAAATAATAATCTATTATTATATATATATATATATATATTATATATTTTTTATATATTATATATAAATAAATGTGTGTGTGTGTGTGGGTGGTGTGTGTGTGGTGTTTGTGTGGTTGTATGTGTGGTGTGTTTTTTGAGTGGTTTTGGTGTGTGTATGTATTCTGTGAAAAATTGTTGTTATATTGTGTGTTGTGGTTGTGTGTGTGTGTGTTGTTGTTTTGTTGTGTGTGTGTTGTGTTTTGTGTTTGTGTGTGTGTTGTGTGTATCCTTTTATATATTATTTAATATATATTATTATATTAATTATATATATATTTATATATTATTTTTATATAAAAATTATCTATATATATATATATATATATAATATATATATATTTTATATAATATTATATTATATAATTTGCTACCCAGTGGGTCTTTGTCTCTTGCAAAACTGTGTTAACATAAAGTTTTTTAAAGGGGAAAGGATACCTGGCTGTTTAAAATAAAGGGGACCGGGGCAAACTGACCCAGCGGCTTGGCGGGGGAGCGGAAAAACCCACCCAAAGATGGGTGCTGCTCCTGGAAGACCTTTGGGGGCGGACCTGAAAAACGGGTTGCCCTTTATGCTGTATGGAGGGAAACTTTTCCCCCCCAGGCCCTAAGAAAAAAAAAAAAAGGGAAAAATTTTTAAATAAAAAAAACCGTTTTTACTCCCCCTTTTTTTTAATTTTACCTTTTCCCTTCCTTTACATTTGGTTTTAATTAACCCCTTGATTTGGGGGGAAAATTTAAAATGTTCAATTTTTTAAAAAAGGAAGGGAAAAATTTATCATTTAAACCACCAAAAACAAACTACCAAACAAAAGCCACCAAACCCTAACCCAGTTGGGAAATAAAAAAATAAAAAAAAAAGAGCAGCACGAGGGCACACGACAGGTGCCCATCTCGTCGAGTGTGCCCGAAAGGCAAAAGGCAAGGACATTTCTCCCGACTTTTGGGGTCTACAAGCATCTTGCTCTTAAGATAAAACTCAGCAGTACAGTCAGTACTTTACCTGCAAATTACTAAAAGCAGGCACCTCTGAGGCCCCGCAGGGGGCCGGGCGGGGCCTGGAGTTCGAGGCCTTCCTAAAGGCACCATGGCCGGGCCCTGCTCAGCCCCCCGCCGTCCTCCGGGGCGGGAAAGGCTAAAGTGGGTGAAGCCCCGCATTAAACACGAAGAGTTTCCCATCAAGAGCCCCCCCCGACGTATTGCCCCAACCAGATGAGAAGAGATGCAGCCACTTCATGACTACGGCACGGGGGGTGATTAAACGGTCAGACCCCATGGTCACAGGGGTAGTCCTGGTGAAAAAAAGCGGCACCAACGCTTCTGTGTGGACTACCGGGGCGCTGAATGACTGACTTCAAGGCTCATACCCTTCCGAAATTGAGAACACTCGATGCTTGGGGGGGCCAGTGGTTCCCCACCGACCTAAATTCGGTTTTCCCAGTGGAGATGGGGGAAAGATGACAAGAAAAAGTTTGCCTTTTCCTCGGGAAAGGTCTGTGGTTTCAACTCATGCCCTTCGTCTCTGAAATGCCCCGGGTTGTTTCGAGGCTGAGGGAAGGGTTTTGGGATGGCCTGCAGGGGAAGCCCCCTTGTCTACTTTGAGCTTCATCGTTTTCGGGAGCACCTTCGAGGGGGAGCGGGAGGGCTGGAGGAAGTACTACACGGTTTGGGGAAAGGCCAACCTCAAACTCACCCCAAGAAATCTCGATTTTTCCAGCATGAGGTGCCATTTCTGGGGCATGTACCCTCAGCGGTGTGCCACCGCCCACAAAAGTGGCGGTGGTGGAGAGGGGGCCATTTCCTCCCAAAATTTTGGGAATCAGGGCTACCTGGGCCTGTCCTACTCCCGCCGCTTTGTAAGGACTTTCCAGTGTAGCGCTCCTCTCCACCGTTACCAAGGGATTTTCCCAGGGGGACAGGCGTGTCAGTCGCATTTGAAACCCAAAAAGGCCCTGGTGGAAAGCACAGGTTTGCCCTATCCGGACCCAAGCTCCCTTCCTGTTGGACACTCCTAGGGGAAGGCATGGGGGCAGTTTTGTCCAATAAAGGAGGAAGGATATGTCGTGGCCTACTAAGGCCAAGTTCAGCGGGCCTAAAGAACTATTGTTTTACAAGGAAAAGTTCGGCGGTGGTGAAGAGTCCGGCACTTTCCCCCATCCCTCTACGGTGCCGAGTTCACCATCCACTGACCTTCTGCCCTACGGGGGTTTGGCTGGAAAGGGTGGTTGGCCCTTTAAAACAGTCAACCCATCTCCCCCGGGCCGGGTCGGTCCATTGAAACGCTGGGGGGCCTGAGGGGCCCCTTTGTGGGCTAGTTGCTCCACGGTGTCCAAGGACTCTGATCCTGTGTGCCTCCGTTGCAGTGCGGGAAATTTTGCCACTAAAGGGGTGGATGGGAAAGGCACAACGTGGGACCTACCTGCTCCCTTGTCCGGTGGTTTTGAGGCTCCAGGGGACCCCCGTTGGGGGAGGCCGGGCTCGGAGAGCCCCCCACAAAGTGTCTGGGGGAAAAATTACAGTGGTCAAAAAATTTTTTAGTGAAGCGCTGGGTGCAGTTGAGTGAGTGGGGCAGTGACCGTGGGTTTTTGTAGTACCCGAGCCTGCTGCTGAGTTGCTGAGGAAATTTAAAGCCGGGGTTACCATGGCCCCTTGGGGAGAAAAGACCCTGACCTCTCCGTCAAAGTTTTTACTGGGTGGGCATGAGAATGACGTTCTGAGTGTGTAGGCATGTGATTGGCAGTGCAAAAAAGGGCCCCGCTGAAAGAACCCTCCCCCTTACAGGGGTACTGTGTGGGGGCACCCTGGAAAGGGGGCAATAGACATTGCGGTCCCCTGCCTCTCACGCCACAAGGAAAACCGATCTCTGTGTGGTAATGGACATTTTCAAGTGGCCCGAGCAAGCACTCCCACCCGAGGGCCGAGACCGTGGCTGGGGTGTTGGAATGAAAATTCATTTCCCGTTTTGGGTGCTTCTGAACTGCACTCTACCAGGGCCTAGTTTGATCACGAGTGTTCCTGAGTGGGTTGCGAGCTGTTAGGGTTTCAAAGCTGGACGACCCCCTCCCTCCCCATCCCCCTGGTATGGTGGGGCGGTTTAACCCTCCTTCTCAAAGTTAGCCAAAAATTGCGGGGAATCAGGAAAACGGGACTCACTGCCCGCCATGCTCATGGCCTACCGGCGCGTCATGGGGAAAAGGGTTCACCCTGCCCGACTCTGTTTGGCCGTGACTCAGGGTACCAGTGATTTGGCCACAGGGGGGCCACCTGACGTGAAACTTCCCAAATTCACATCCAGCTTCATGGCACTGCAGGGGAACCTGGGGGGAGGTGCACCGACGAGTCGAGCAACTCAAGGTAGCCTGCCATGAAGGAGACCTATGACCGGGGCATGAGGGGGGGGAGGTACAAAATAGGGGACAGAGTGTCTGCTAACCGCGTCGGAAGCGGGGCTCTCGCCAAAGCTCAGAGCCCCCGGGGGGGGCCTACTGGGGGTTTCGGGCCCCCCTCGAGTCACCTATCGAATTCGCAGAGGGGGAAAAAGCCGTCTTTGTCCACGTGGACCGGGTGTGGCGTTTTCCATGGGGCCGGAACTACTCCCCGGGCCTGGGGAAAAAAAAAATAAGTTAGCCCCAGTAGCGGCGATGAGAGTGGCAACGCGACCGAGTAGGACAATTTGGATGGGGAGGGCGATGAACGACGTCAGGGTGACCGACCAGGGCTTGGGACGGGGATACCCCCCTGGGGGCCACTGCCAACTACCGCCGCCCACACCTCCTCCAGGGCGCCCCGCAGAGCGAAGAAAGCCCCGCTGGATGAAAATTTTTGTGTTTTCTGGAAATGAAATTTTTTTAATTTTCTTATTTGTTTCAGGTTTAGGGATGTCAGAGCAACGGGCGTCTGCTTGATAGGGGGGGGTATTCTCCCGTGGGTCTTTGTCTCGTGCGAAAAATTTTAACTGAGGACCTGGGGACATGACCAGCTGGCTGTGTGCGGGGGAAGGGGGAAAAAGCCAAGAAAGGGTTTTGGTTGCGCTCCTTAGACCTCTGTTGCCCTTTTTACCTGATGAAAATTTGTACTGCCCCGTTAAAGCTGTATCGTGCAGTGTACGTTGGTTTCCCCCTGTATTGGCCTTAGAAAAATGTATGGGTAAATACTTTTTAAAAAAAGGAAAACTGCCTTTTGTGTTTATTTCGTGCCCTGCCTCGCTACTTGCGTTTCCTCTCCTGGGGTTCTGGGACCTGTGGTGTTCGGTGCCTCTTTTGGGGCGTTCTGTTCACGACCCTGTTTAACACCCGTCGCCTGCCTGCCTTGTTTGGTGGGAAAAACGGGGACCGCGAACAGTATTTATATATTATTATAAAATATATATATATATTATATATATATTATATTAATTAAAATATATTTATTATTCACACATATTATATAATATATATATATATTATTAATTATATTTATAATATTTATAATATTTTTATATTAATACATCATAATATTACACACACTGCGGGAAAGGGAATGGCAACCCCGCTCTAGATTGCCAGAAAAACAAAGGGAAACCATGATCGCCAACGTCCTTTTTTGGACAGGGGCCCCTTTAAAGAAGATTAACATACACACCACACATATCAGTATGTTAAAAATTAAAATGCATATACACACTGGCCTTTTCTTGGAAAGACTATTATGTGTAAAAAAACACTTGTTGCTACTGAGAAAACCCTTTTTTGAAAAAGGATCAGTAGCTGGGGGAACATGGAGAACTCTCTGTGCCCTGCCAAAATCATTTACACTGGAAAATTGTAGACAAAAGGGACCCCATGCTGTTGCTTCAAATATCGATATCTGCTGGTGGGCGGTAGGGCACTGTGAGCTAGTAGTAGTATATTCTACTTTGTGTTTGTCTGTAAAAAATTTAATTCTGAAATTCCCATGTGGGTGTGGCCCTGGGGGGGGGGGGAGCTAAGCCAGATGCTGTGGGGGGTAAACAAATTAAAAGGGGAGGCAACTGCCCCCTCCCTCAACTGACATCCCTGAACAACAGCTCAGTTTTCCCAGTATGTTGAGGAGTTAGCAAAAATTGTCTGACCCGGTCTCCTCACTTGAACTGCCCAAAAACCGAGATTGCTTGAAGGTGCCTTTGCTTTACTTCCCACATACTCTCAGTGGAAAGGCTGTTGTTGAAGTATATGGACCACCCTGTACACTTGTATGGGACCACCTTTGTTCTTTTCAGCATGTACGGATTAGAGGGAAACTGTGATATTTCATAAAGGCTGCTTCATCCAGGCCCTACTTTTAGGTGGCCTGTTTGTTTCAACCTTTTTGATCTGCCTCAACTGGTTCATCGGTCATTGCATGCTTACTGTTATAGCTGGATTAACAGCAAGCATAATCTCACCAGCCTGGTGGCTGTCTTCCCCGTCTCAAAAACTGTGCATGCTTGTAACTCTGTAGATAGTATAAAAGATGGTATAACGGGTATAATATTGCCGGTGCTTGGAACACCTGTCAGCATGGTCAATGATGTTTAATAATCTGCCATGCGCAATGGGACCCTGGTCTGATCTGCGAAAAATGACTTAAGCACCTAACTAATTGTTAATGAGAAAAACCATGATGTCTGGCCACTCTGTAGGGCTTTTCAAGCATGAGACACTTGATGCAGCTCAGGATCAATATCATATCAAGGCAGAAATTCATCTTGCAGGAGACTTTGGAGACCACAGATGTGGTCTCCAGATGTGTTGCATGCTGGACTGATGGTGATCAGGATTTGTGACATTCCTTGGTACGCAAGACTTGGGAGCTGTTTGGAAGGGACAAAGTTACAGTATATCAGGGGATCAAAGAACATTTTTAAATAATGTCCTTCACCTGCCTACCAAGTCCTGAGAAAGCTGAACTCCCAAGCCTTCTCACAGACAACTGCAGACACTCACTGGAAAGAGGATGATCTTAGATCATGTTGATGTTCAAGAGTGTTGGTTGAGCAATCTGGATATACTCAAATCCACAATTTGACTGTATCCTGGTGCTCGAATCATTGTGGAACTGCGTGA
>NC_051389.1:21789743-21794743 GCF_015228065.2 Penaeus monodon
TTTAAATTTTAAATGATAAAATTTGCATGTTACAATCAATGGAGGGGTTGTGGAAAATTGAAAGAGTTATTTATCTTGACTGTTTTAACTAATACAAATGATGATTCACAAGTTTAAAAGAAGAATTCCATTGCCAAAAACACCACAGTTGCTCTAAATAACATCTGGATAGACCGAAGAAATTACCTACGGACAAAGCTGAGGTTATTGAACTCATTAGTTTTTCCCCAATTGCATCATATGGTTCCGAGTGTTGGGTGCTGAAGAAGATAGACAAGAAAAAGGTCAGTAGTTTTGAACTGTGGTGTTACAGACGAGTACTATGTATTAACTTGACAGAAAAGAAAACGAATGATGAAGTGCTGAGAAAAATAAATTTAAAGACCGGCTGTTGGCCCATCTTGAACAAAAGGGAAACTAAAGTTTATTGGTCAGGGGTGATGAAAGTTAAAAGTATTGAAAAAAACTTGCTGACAGGGATGGTGATAGGAAACAGAAGAAAGGGCAAACCGAAGCCCAAAGACTGAGCGACAACATGAAAGATATTTGGGGGCTGACGATGGTACAAGTAGAAGAAAGCGCAGATCGAGTTTGAGTGGCAAAGAATGGTGGAGGGGGTCCCGGCTGCTCAAACATGAGCATACCGTTATTGATGATGATATAATAACAATTTAAACATACTGGCCTTAATAACAATTGACAATTCTAATAGTGCAAATTAAGCTCAATACACGCATACATATACATACATAATTATATATACCTGCACATATAAATGAAATAGATTTTTTTTATAATCCTTTAAATCGTACATACATACACATAATGTTTTATATCCTTAACAAAAGATTTTAATTTAACCCTAACAATTCCCGGAATGACGCATATATTGGAAATGTAATCATTTTCCCCGCCTCCCAGGGGCCCAATAGAGTCAAACTCTATTCTGGAAGTTTACTTACCTTTGGACGAGTACCTGAACCTTCGTGGGCGATGGCTTGAGTATTGCGGGAATATCTATAATTGAATATAAAATAGTCCAAAGAAAAAACTTCCCACGGTATTTTTTTTAAGTAAAATTACGTTTTAAAATTTTTAGTAGACACGAAGATAAGTAATAGATAAAAATAAATCTAGAATAAAAACAGTCTGTATAGTGTGAAGGTAAAACCACAGCCATAAATTTCCACCATGTGTATTCCATTTCACGGTCTACCATGTCGTCTATACTCTGTAAGGCGAAGCCCATGATGTCAGCTGGCGAAACATCAAGAATAGGAACTTGCAGACAAATTGATATAGCAATAACAACATAGCAACTAAGTAACAAATTCTTCTTTAGTTGTTTTTAAAAGTTCCTATCAAACCACTTAATACGGGATATAGTATCGAAAAAATGTAATTAGGAAAGTACTAAATAAGATTCATTTCGATGAGTTTCGCAGGTAACATGAGTAACAGAAATGTTAGACACAAGTTATTGTTTATGTAAAATCTTCTAGTTAGATTGGACAGTGATCTTTAAAGTTGGCATTTGGAATCATCCTTCTTGAATGTGTCATTAAAATCGTCTTATAGATATCTCGTAGTGATTTAAAAGCCTAAAAAAAATGAATTGATGCCATATGTAAGTATCATCTTTAAAAAGTGTACCTTCTTCAATTTATGATAAAATTGATGATATTAATGATAATATTTTTTTCGTTCTCTATCCCCGTGGTATGTCTCCATTCTCCAATTATTAAACTCCGCCTACGATGCCCCCTCTTTACCAATAACAACACAACAAAGATGCTATTGGTTTATTCTTCCGCGAAGTGTAGTTTCTGCTGTAACATTTTTTATGGCACGCATTATTTCCTATGTTAAGTATAATCGCATATACTGTGCACCGTCTGAAAGAAATCAAACTCTGATATCAAAGAGAGTGAAACTTTAGGATTTGAGAACAAAATATGTATAAACAGAAATACTTCGCATGAATATGGAACTGTCGAATAATTAGTTATGCTTTTGCACTGTGAAAAGATATGAATATATTCATATTCAGACAGAAGTAGGATGTAAATTGACGAAAAAAACGATAAAAAACTATCGGGAATTCACTAGTAAAATTATTCTTTTTATACACGCTTTCCCTATGAAACAGTTTGTGTACACGAGATGCCATCATTAATACATCTCTCAGTGCATCATACACATGTATTAATCTGGAGGTGCGCTTATGCGTTGGTGGCGCCGATGCCTTTGGCTTTGCGATGTGTTGTGGGGTTTGTGCAAGCTGTCTGTTTAGCCGCGAGAATGAATGTCTAATGGACGCTCTTCCTGTGGGATATACTCGCCCATGCAAATGCAGATGATGTCTCCTGGTTTGTTTGAGTTTGCGGGACGGATGGGCCGGCGGTGCGCTGGCCTGGTGGGAAGAGGAGCTCTAGACTGTTTGGAGTTCTCTTGGCAACATTTTGCTTAACTGGAAGGTAGTATTTTGTTTATTTTTTTGTGTTTTGTTTTATATTTTTTTACCTTCTCTTGTGTAATATATATGTGTGTGGTGGTGTGTGTGTATGTGATATATATATATATATATATATAAAATATATATAATATATATATATATATATATATATATATATACTATGTATATATATATATATATATATATATATATATATATATGATATATATATATAATATATATATATATATATGATATATATATATATTATATATATATATATATGTGTGTGTGTGTGTGTGTGTGTGTGTGTGTGTGTAATTTATTTATATCCACACACACACAAACACACACACACATACTCACACATACACACACACACGTATGTGTGTGTGTGTGTATATATAATATATATATCATATATATATATATATATATATATATATATATATATATATATATATATATATATATATGATATATATATATATATATATATGTGTGTGTGTGTGTGTGTGTAAAAGGCTATTCGTACTCTAGTACAGTGGCTGACAGGGACGCAAAACACACGTAAAGGGGTGAACACATGCTACGACGACGCTACGACTTGTCTAAAGGGTCAAAATCGCCGCGTGGAGGCCACGGTCAGCTGCCCGGAGAGAGGGCGGAGCTGACCTATCGCGCTGGTCGCTTGACACGAACTCCCCCGGAGGGAGGCGAGAGCTGACCCTACCGCGTCGGTAGTTTGGGCACGGACTCCCGGTAAAACGGTCAATATAATGGCCCTCCCCATCGTTTAGGGGTGGTTCTTATTTGGGACATTTGGTCCACGTGGAAAACACCACTGGTCCACTGGTAACAAAAATAAAATTTACCCACCCCAAAAAAAAAAAATAAATTATCCACATCTTTATTGCCGGCCCCTTCGCCCCTCCCCCCTCGAGGCGCCTTCAGGGTGACCAAAATTGGCTGTCGTCTCGTTCCGTGCGTTTTCCTGGTTAAACTTCGGGTGCTCGTCATTTTGCCCTCACCTCCGGGCCCCTGAGTTCTCTCGCCTCGTTATCCCCGTCCTCGAAAGTCTCGAAAGGTCCCCCTTTGACTCAGATTGTTTAAACCTCCTCGATCCTCCCAGGCTAACTCGGGGGCGTCCTCGTCCACACGTCCCCAGATCTCTCCAGGTCCTTTTCCGCGTCCCACACCCCCGAATCTTCACCGGACTAGGGGCGTGGGGGCAGGGGCGGCATCTGGGGCTGCTATATCTGCGCTACGAGCCCCTGGTTTTGCCGGATTGCAGGCGCCCCCAGGCACAGCTTCTGGGGGGGACTGTCCCGGGCAAAGGTGCTGGTTGCTGGTGTACGGGAGTCTGGCAGGCCGCCCGTCCACTACACTGGGAGGGTTTAAACCCCCTTTCTCTGACGAAACCCTGGTCCTGGCCATGGCATCTTCGATGAGTCCTTTTTCACAGCATCCAAAGGGCCTCCCCGGTCCGTACGGCCCCGACTGCAATTAAATGGGGGACCCAGATCATACACGAAAGGGCCAGATAAGGAAAAAAAAAGGGAAACAAGAAGGGGGGTGGTAGTTACCACTACCGGTTATTAAAAACAATTTAGGGTTTTTTTAATTTGGGTTTTTTAAATTATTTTCGTCTTTTTTTTTTTTTTTTTGTTTTTTTTTCAAAAAGGAAAAGAAAAAAATAGAAGGGGGAGTGTCATAGGGGCCCGCATAGACCTATTGAACTCCCAACCACTCTGATAGAAAAAGGAATGAAAAGGGGAACGAATGGGCGATCCGGAAATCTTTTTGAACCATAGTCTCCCCCGAAAAAAATAGTTAACTTGTACACAGCACGACAGACAAATTTGCGGCTAAGAGATAACCCTTTAAACCCCGGGAAATAAAAAAGAAAGGGTCAGTGTCTTTTATCCGTGTGTGTGATGACTAATGTGTGTGGTATGCGTGTGTGGGGAAAGCTTCGTTAATGAAGGGAAGCGGAGGGACCCCACCAGAGAATGAATCAAAAAACACAATATTAGCGTTTCACTATAACAAAACTGAAGTAAATTAGCAATGCTACATTTCAGATTTTTTCAACTACCCAAATTGAATTCAACAGAATTCGACAGAAGTACGCAATAAATGGGACATAAAAAAAATTTCGCCAATTTTTTATCAAGAAAATCTTCTCGGGGTCGAAATCTGACTGCCGAGGTACATGTTACTTTGCACGCAGACTTAATAAAACTAAATAACGGGGGGACCTATCCCCAAAAAGCCGATATGACTGAAGCGCCCGAGCCAGGAAATAAATCCGCTCTCTTCTGCGTATCTGTAGGGCGCTCGAAAATTCCCAAAGGGATATTTTTTTTTTTACAAATCACCAAACGCGGGGGGGGTCCCCAAAAACATGCAAGCGCTTCAGGAAGGGGGGAAAAAGGTGTGATTAATAAACAATAATGATTCTAGCTTAAAAACCCAGTCCTACTTAATTAAGGACGTAAAACCCCGGGTCCCACACCGACTCAAAGGGAGCCGAAAAGAAAGA
>NC_051389.1:21801062-21803562 GCF_015228065.2 Penaeus monodon
ATTCTTTATTGATCACATACTCGATCGCACGGAAAGCGATCTGAGGGGAAAGAATATGGAAACGTGCCATTGCGTCCTTAGCACTATTAACCAAAAAAAAACAACGGCTTAACACATGTATGGGAGAAGAAGGGAAAAGAAATAAGAAAGGGGCCCAAACGTGTACTTACATGTTTTTTTCTTAGCCATGTCTTGAAGCGGTCGAGCGGATTTTCTTCGGGGGTGGTGTGTCCGTGTTGCATGCCAAAAGGATGCAAGGGCCCCTCGCTGCCACCACTTATAACGGCTATGCGTACTCTAGTACAGTGGCGGGACAGGGACGCAAAACACACGTAAAGGGGTGAACACATCTACGACGACGCTACAAACTTGTCAAAAGGGTTTAAAAGCGCCGCTTGGAGGCCACGGTCAGCTGCCCGGAGAGAGGGCGGAGCTGACCTACCGCGCTGGCCGCTTGACACGAACTCCCCCGGAGGGAGGCGAGAGCTGACCCTACCGCGTCGGTAGCTTGGAACGAACTCCCGGTCAAACGAGGTCAGATATAAAATGTGACCTCCGCCTCGCTGAGCGGGTGGTTCTTATTTGGGACTTTTGGATCCACGGGGAAAACAGCCACGTGGTCCACTGGTAACAGAAATAGAATTATCCACACCCTGTAACAGAAAATAGAATTATCCACATCTTATAGTGTGTGTGTGTGTTGTGTGGTGTGTGTGGGGGTGTGTGTGTGTGGGGTGTGTTTGTGTGTGCGTGCGTGCGTGCTTTGGCGTGCGCGTGGTGTATGTGTGTGTGGGGTGTGTTGTGTGATATATATTATATATATATATTTTTATATTATATATATATAATATATATATATATATATATATATATTGTTACGCCGGTCGCCTCGTCTCTCTGCCACCAACACAAGGCAGGCTAGGCAGACGGCGTGCTATCCACAGGGTCGTGAACTCTGAACAGCTCCAAGAGGCACCGAACACCAAAGCGTCCCAGAACACTAGGAGAGCAAACGCCAAGTGGCGAGGCAGGGCACGAAATAAACACGAAATGACTGTTTTTCCTTTATTTTACACAAGTTATTTACCCGTACACTTTTCTATAGGCACAATACAGGGGGGAAACCAGCATGTCACACAGCACAATACAGCTTATAACAGGGCAACACCAGGTTTATCTCAGGTCACAAGGGCACACACGAGGTCTTCACAGGAGCAGCACCCAACCGCGTCTCTTTCGCTTGTTCCCCTGCTCCTCCGCTCACAGCCAGTTGCGACATGTTTGCCCAGGATCCTTTTCATGTTAACACATGCCCCGGTCATCCTTTTCATGTTAACACATGTTTCGCACAGAGACAAAGACCGACTGGCGTAGCAATATATATATACACATACTCACACCACACACACACACACATATGTGTTGTGTGTGTGTGTGTGTGTGCGATATATATAAATTATATATATATATATATATATATATATATATATATATATATATATATATATATACATATATATATATATATATATAATATATATATATATATATAATATATATATTATATATATCATATATATATAATATATATATATATATATATATATATATATATATATATATTATATATGTATTGTGTGTGGGGTGTGTGTGTGTGTGTGTATGTGTGCGCGTGTGTGTGTGTGTGTGGGGGTGTGTGTGTGTGTGTGTGTGTGTGTGTGTGTGTGCGTGCGTGCGTGTGTGTGTGTGCGTGTGTATGTGTGTATGCGTGCGTGTGTGTGTGTGCGTGTGTGTGTGTGCGTGCATGCGTGTGTGTGCGTGTGTGTGCGTGTGTGTGATCATCGTATTGCTTTGTTATTTATTCTGTTTTTTTGTTATCCACCTGAGCGTAACAGTATTATCTGGCAATCAAATTATTTATTTTATAGGATTGTACGTTATTTATGGAATGTTTCATTATCTGCCGGAATATAATATTTGTTTTACCGTTTTTTTTCACTTAAACTCAGTTGTGATTGCCTCTGTGGTTACAAAAATTATGTGTATTTCTTTTTTTTGTTTGCTACCGTGCTTGAGATGAAAATGCTAATAATAATGATAATAATAATAATAATAATAATAATAATAATAATAGTAATAACAATAAAAATAACAACAACAACAACAGCAATATCAATGCTACTACTATTGCTACTACTACTAGTAGTAGTAGTAGTAGTAGTATTTTAGTATTGTATTTTATTCTGAAATCTTATTTTTATTAATAGTCCATTCGCATAAAGGTTCTTCAGTTTTATTTGTTATTAACCATTAGATTTTGCATATATTTCTACCTCCTCCTCTTACTATTGCTAGTAGTAGTAGTAGTAGTAGTAGTAGTGGTAGTAGTAGTATGGTCATTATTATTATTAATGTCATTAAAATTATAATTGTTATTATTATTATTATTAATATGATGATGATGATGATGATGATGATGATGATGATGATGATGATGATG
>NC_051389.1:21811062-21816062 GCF_015228065.2 Penaeus monodon
GAAGAAGAAAACCAGAAGGGAAAGTGTGTTTTCAAGGTAAGATATTCCGAATGAGAGAGTAAATTAATTTATCAATTAGTTACTTTATTTTCGATTTAAAATGAAAAATATACATTTATACACATTATAGTATCTGAAAAAAAAATGTTGGATTTCCCTATTGCTTAGTTGTTTCATGGAAGAACAACATGGGAGGGGCTGAGATGGAGACCGGAAAGTTGCGAGACAAAGAGAAAAATAATTAAAATTAAACCAAAGCATTGCCTGAGAGGAGGAACAAATATTCAGAAATGCAAACCAAGAGATTTTAGACAGACAAGTGGGGGTAAGAGAGCATGAAGACTGGCCTCAGTACAGAGACGGAATTTTCTCGGTGCAAACCCGGACGAAAGACACCTCGTATGCCGCGCGGTCTCATTCACAACAAAGATCCTTTTTAGAGCTAGCTGCCTTGTTGGGGCGATGGCCACGCGCATGCAAGGCTTAGTATTATGGACCTCAGAGAAGCAGCTACGTGACGAGAGATGCACACACACCCGGACACACATACAGATTTACCCCTAAAGCAGCTGGCCAGATTACGGATTGTGTGAATGGATACACATATAAAAACGTTTCCCTCACATTTTTAAATATATTTATTTATTCATTTTGGGCAGCTGAACGTAAGGAAATGACTCTACACCTGCCGTTGAGAGTGACGCCTCCGCTGCTTTAGCTCTGTACAAGAAGCTGTCTGTTTATCACCGACGCTCCCATATGCTACGAAATATATTTCGTTACGAAATATATTTTCCGGTGTGCGTGAGAGGCACGATTCCCCTTCCAGCACTTCTAACGTTTGCCAGCATGGATGGAGACTCATTTCTGGGATACGATGCCACTACAGAAAAGGGAGGGCAAGAGAGGGCCTTCCTGCCATGAGTATGATGCGGGACAAGTTCATTTGGTCTTGGCGACAACGGCACTGTTATGCAGCACTTTCCTGTGGCACTAGCGCTCTACACTGACACCAGCAGCGGTAACCGACCATAAGCAGCAGTTCACAATTGTCTTTTGGCTCTATGACTGGCGTGGCGCGGCTGCGAGATGCACAAAGTTCCCTCTTCCTCACAGGGTCCACTTCTGTGTACTATTTTGCGTCAGCATATTTGGCAGGGTGTAATTTTTTATATGGCGTGGAACATTTAAAAAAATAGATTGATAATATTATAAATTTTGCGGAACCCTCTATTTCTTTTAGTAAATGTGAAAAAGAAAGGTGAATAGAGTATGATTTTTAACATGTTGACTGCAAAATTTGGAAAATATTGCATTAGCCCTCATTTTCATATTTTCCAATACTTGACAGTTATAATATTAAGATTGGCTTCGATATGATGTTCCTATCTGATTTAAAGAACCAAAGGCCCTGTTTGATATCTACTTTAAACTTTATGTCTAGTTTTACCCACGCGGATCTTTATATTCTTGTATGCATTCAGCCGCATTTTACTCGCAGCATTTCATTAACTAATTGTCAATACACTGAAGTGCACCCAATTACCGAGCGAAGACAAGGGTAGAAACAGTGGTAGGTACAGAGATACAGGCAGACAGACACCAGTCATGCAAGAGTATGTATGATGCCAAATACAGAGAGCTTCAGAGCCGCATCCTTTCTCCCGAGGAATTCCTTAACATGACTACAATGTTTTTTAAAAGCTTAAAAATAAACCGGAAGGTATCGCGTAGCACTTCCTGCAAGGCTCCTGGTTGTCGTGCCGGAAAGTTATATGTCTATAGAGAAAGTTAGACGGAAAATAGTTCATCAGACAAGGCAGCCGGACCTGACCTTTTAACTCCGGAAGGACCTGGGTTGAAAGAGTCACCCAGTCACCGAAGTGACCTCAGTCAGTCCATGTTAATGCTATGGTTTCATCCCTTGGTAAAATTTCACTGCGTTGTCCTTGAAGTTTCATTTTGTTAATCTGTTTGGTTTGAGTTGGAGTCCATTTTGTTTGCAGATTATTTATTGCAATAAACAACACTGGCCTTTGTCAGAACATAGCGAAAAGAGTGGATAAATGCGTTATTGTTATCATCAGAGCCATGCACAATCAAACAACCAATCTATGTGCGGCCCTAAAAAAATGTGATTGCTTGAAGGTCTATATGTAAGTATATAGTCATATACTTTATACACACACAACTCATAAACACACAGGTAGTTTCATCATCACACGCTATGCATTCCAAATCCATGAAACAGAAAACTTATTCCATTTTTGTTTATTATTATTAAGAAATCAAGCCTAGCATATTCTTACTGTGCAGTTGCAGTCTTTCGTTTATGTGAACGGAGTCCGTGCTTCAAAATAAATTCAAGCTTTGAAGCCCGAGGAATAACAGTTCTAGGATTTATCACTTTTATCATATATGATTTCCATTTTTTGCAAATACTTTTCTTAGTGGCGCCTCACTTCTGTTCTGAATTGTTTTATCACCAGATAAGTAACGATGAGTATATTACACGTATTATATATACCAAATTTTCACTGTTAAGCCTAAACTTCTTTGGTAAAACAGAATCTTGATAGGTTTTCTTTAATATTCACTCTGATAAACTATTAACTTCAGAATATCGATCATAGTACTATAACTAAAATCTTTATTGCTAGATATTCATTCACCTAGTCATATCAAGGTGCACCAATGAACAAAAAATAAAATTCATATCCATTATGCCTTTCTAGTAGACAGGTGTGAGCCACAGAAGATTATTCTGTACAAGTAGTAGGGTATTTTCGATAAAAAATAAAATTTCAAATCTATGAAATATATCTATATGTTTTTTTTTCTTTTCCTTTTTTCCTATGACACTTCACAGCAGCGAAATGCAAATTTACAACTGAAATGTAGCTCACAAAAGATCTTTATATTGGCTACTCCAGCCAATGAAGTTTTTGTATTTTACAGCTAACACATAATAGGACACCTCACTGGGAGTCAATGTCCACTTGCTAAGGAAGTGTAGTCACATACTTAGGCATTCATTGCACACACTGCGTACATAGAGCTATTGTCCCTTTAGGTATGATGAGGTGGCAGATTTTCCTGCGTTTAGCGAATAACAAGCTATACCTGTTAAGCGCATAATGCGTGTCGTCATAGTTATAAAAAGCACCTTATTTATTTTTCTGCTTTCTCTCATCTTTCTTGTTTTTGTCTCTGGCTCTGGGCATTGGTTTGCTATATATTTATCTATAATATAATTAAGGTATGCTAAATCTTGCTGCAAGCCATGCACATTATTGTATAACCCGTGGTTCTTGTTTCTGAACCATTGTTTACTCACAACGGGATTCATCACTGCATGCAAAGTTACACGAGGCGACTTTTTATCTTTTTTTTATACTTTTTATTTTTTCCTTAATATCCATTTTGGGGAGCTTGTCTAAATCCAAAGATCCGGCTATAGCTTGGGCCACTGATGAGCTGAAAAAGATAAAGATCAGATAATAGAATTATGAAGATATATATATAAGGTTATAAGACATTTCAGTCTATACTATATCGAAAGTATGAATCCTAGGTTGGTGCATATATAGCCATAGATATAATTATAAACCAAGCTATACCAAAATTATAAAGCCTACCACATTTTTCTATTTTCTCATTTTCTAACATTATCATATTAGCAATATGTACATAACACACACACACACACATACACATACACACACACACACACACACACACACAACACACAACACACAACACACAACACACAACACACACCACACACACACACACACACACACACACACACACACACACACACACCACAGACACACACACACACACACACACACACACACACCCACACACCCACACTCATACACACACATACATTATATATATATATACATATATATATACATATACATATATACATATATATGTATATATATCTATGATGATGATGATGATGATGATGATGATGATGATGATGATGATGATGATGATGATGATGATGATGATGATGATGATGATGATGATGATAATAATAATAATAATAATGATAAAAAATAATAAGAAATAATAAGAAGAACTATATCAATATTAATAACTACACATCTATTTTTTGATCGCCAGCTTCGACTCTCCTTTACTACACGCACACGTTTCCATTATCGTTATAATAAAGTTATAATAAAGATAATAAAGATAATCTGTGCCTTGTATAATAAACCTCTGATATTCATCGTCTATTTCATACCAAATTATATTTATTAGATATGAGTGATGGTAGATGACCTGTATACCACCATCACTAGATAAATTTATCATTAACATCATCATCATCATCATCATCATCATCATCATCATCATTATCATTATCATTATCATTATCATTATCATTATCATTATCATTATCATCATCATCATCATCATCGTCATCGTCATCGTCATCTCATCATCATCATTATCATTATCATTATCATCATCATCATCATCATCATCATCATCATCATCATTAATATCATTGCTAAAACAATAATGATATATGACAAAAAAAATAATTATTAGCCCCTCCCTCCTGTTGTTAGCCCCTCCATTAATCTCGACCCCCCATGATAATCCTCTCCCTCAGTTATTCATCATCCTCTTCCTCCAATTATTAGTCCCCCCCACTCATAATCTTCTCCCTCAGTCATTAACTCTTCTCTCATTCATTAGCCTCTTTCCCCAATTATCAATCCCTCCTCCAATCATTAGCTAGTTCCCAAATCAACAGCCCCCCACCTCATCTCTTACCTACGAAACACATCCCCCAGTGCTTGGTGAAGCATCCCCGGACCCCCTCCCACACCCCGGTCATCATTTTCTGCTTCCAATCTTTGACCCTCCCCCCCACTCATGAGCCCCGCCCCTAATCTCTAATCTCTCACCTGCGTAGTACATCTCCCTGTGCATGGTGGGACATCCCTTGCTCCTGTGGGAGTTGTTGAAGTCGA
>NC_051389.1:21823562-21829739 GCF_015228065.2 Penaeus monodon
TGGAAGTTCATTCTTTTTTTCCTCTCCTCCGTTCCCTTATCATCTCTCTCTCTCTCTCTCTCTCTCTCTCTCTCTCTCTCTCTCTCTCTCTCTCTCTCTCTCTCTCTCTCTCTCTCTCTCTCTCTCTCTCTCTCTTTCTATCTCTCCACGGCTATTAAAAATAATCATAGCTAAAAAAGGTAAACATTAAACGCTCACGAACTACAAATTAAACAGGATAAATATTTACACTAACAAAGTCTTATAGATTGAAGAATCATTCTACCTGACTGGCGTCCGAAGGAGAGACGATAACAAGAAAAAAAATCTAAATATATATATTTTTTTTCATTATCATATCCCAAACGACATTCACTTATATAAATATTGCATGCGTGTTTTGCTTAACTCCCTTCCCCATTCCCTAAAAGAGAAGAAAGAGAGAAAAGAAGGAAAAGGTGAATTTCGTGCATCAAGAGTATAAGATGACACGATTTTCATGTTGTTCATATAAGGTCAGTCAGATCATAAAACGACAATACACGTTGCAACGGAAAATTAAGCGCCCGGAAAATCGACAGTAGTACCGGTGGTGTGACGCGAAATCGTAAACTTCCACATGACTTCGTGCTTCTTTCATCTTACTTACACGGTCGCTAAACTCCTTTTCTGGGCTATTTGCGTCCGCTTCTTTCAGTATTTCTCTCTCTCTCTCTCTCTCTCTCTCTCTCTCTCTCTCTCTTCTCTCTCTCTCTCTCTCTCTCTCTCTCTCTCTCTTAACCGTTTCCTTTTCATTAGAGATATAGGCATAGGTATAGGTTACTACCTAGCTTTTACAATTACTCACACATACACAAACCAACACATATATGTGTATGTATATATATATATATATATATATATATATATATATATATATATATATATTACTATATATCCATATAGGCAGACAAATAGAGAGTGTGGCTGAGTATAGGCTTCAGTAAATTCTTGCAGTCGTCAATTGCCATTGTCTTTTGGAAGGACAGTACATGTAGTAATACATGTTGCTCTCAAATGAAACAGGCCTTTTCCAACATAACTTGTACAGTATAGAGCGGTAAAATAACATATCCTTATATGAGCAAGCGAGGGAACTAAGGTGTGGTAATGTCGCGTAGGGCCTTTGTCTGGGTAAAGTCCTTGGCTTGAGGTGATAAACTCAGAGCGATGAGTTATTTTAGTGTTTGTTTCGTAACGTCCTGTCGCTCGAGAGTGGGTCTGTTGTGGCGCCGACGATGCCCGAGGGGACATGGCGACGAGAGCAGAGGAGGAGGAGAATAAGGGTTACTGTATCTGTATGTAGCGCACTATGAGAGAGAACACTGTGTCTTTCATCTCTAATGAGGAGAGAGAGAGAGAGAGAGAGAGAGAGAGAGAGAGAGGAGAGAGAGAGAGAGGAGAGAGAGAGAGAGAGAGAGGAGAGAGAGAGAGAGGAGAGGAGGAGAGAGAGAGAGAGAGAGAGAGAGAGAGAGAGAGAGAGAGAGAGAGAGAGAGAGAGAGAGGGGGGGGGGAAGAGAGAGAAGAGGAAGAAAGTAAAGAGAAGTGAAAGAGAAAGAGAGTGAGACAGAGAAAGACAGAAGCAGACATACAGACAAAGAAGAGACTGTCACAGAAGACAACAAAATACGAGGTAAAGATAAACAGTGACACTAACAGAAACGCAAGAAGCGACCCACGAAATGAAGAATACATACAAAAGACAGACACCGATACACACAAACAAGCACACAAACTCCCAGCTGTCACAAAGGAAATAACAACAGATAAAAAAGCCCAAGTATTCCCACTCGGTGAACACACTTACCTGTATCAGTATAGACAGCCCTACAATACCGTTGGACCCCAGCCTCGCCTCACTCATGTTACGGTAGAGCTCCGCGTTGAACCCATACATTTGGATCTGTGGAAGAGGAGAGCAGTTAGATTTTAGTGATACTGTGAAAATAAATTGTATATATTGTGTTTGCTAGGAGTAACAAACACTTGCTAACGTTGCTATTACTATTGGCAGTAGTAAAAGTAGCAACTGTAGTAGTAATGGTAATACTATTATTAGCAATAATAGTGGTAATAGCAGCATTAGAGATAATATTACAAGCAGTAATTGTAGTTGTGGTTGTAGCTATAGCAGTTGTTAATATTGTAGCTGACGTTGTAGTTACAGATGTATTTCAAGTAGGAATGGGAGTAGTAAAAGTTGCTATTGCCTACTGTTTTCAGAGCAGGAAAACTAGTAGTTATCATTGTTGTACTGGTTGGTGTATTAGGCGTAGTAACAGATGTTGTTGTTGCCTTGGTGTGGTTATATTCGTAATAGGAGTTGCGCTTGTTGTTTTTGCCTTGGTGTAGTTATATTCGTAATAGGAGTAGGAATAGAAGCTGTCGTTGCTGTTGCTCCTGTTGTGCTTGTAGCTGTATTAGGAGTAGGAATGACAACGGTGGTGGCAGTATCGTGTAATTGCTCTTAGTGGCATCATTTTCTTTACCGGTAGTAGTAGTCATAAAAGTAATAAGTACATCTTTTCGTTCTGTGGGGATAATCATTGTGTAATTCTTATATATAAACCTATATAGTTAGTATAAAGAATTTACCTAATACTTTTCCTTCATTTAGAATATATATATATATATATATATATATATATATATATATATATACACATATATATATGTATATATATGTATATGTGCTGGTCCCAAGCCCGGATAAAATGGAGAGAATGATTACCTAAAAGGTAACACCGGCACTCTCCCTGGAAAGGAATTGGGGACCCTGCCACGTACTCACTCCAAGAGCATCACAACATGAAAACTACTTAAGTATCATGCTGTGACCACGGCGGCTCAAACATGAACCTACCGTTAAAAAAAAGTATATATATTCTAGTTATATATATATATATATATATATATATATATATATATATATATATATATATATATATATAACTAGAAAAGGAACACCAACACCAAAAACAAGTAAACACCATAAGGAGCAACAAACAACAGCCTCGGGAAAGATGAAAAAGGTGTTATGACGAGAAAATTCCAATAATGGGGAACCTATCATCTAGAGAGGCAGTTTAGGGACCGATTCTATCACCCTCCTGTTAGAGTGAGTGGGAGGAACCCTACCCTAGCCCCTAACCCCATTCTGCCCCGTCCCCCCTGTGGCTATCATGGGGTAATGGGGTGATCCCCTGCGGCCTCTGAGGGCTGTCCTTATTTCGTTCCTTGTTATTCCTGTTTTTGCCGTGTCCGTTGATCGCCGTTTCTTCTTGATATTATTGTTATTATTTTTTCTGACATTCCTTTGAGATACATACACTCATGCGCGCGCGCGCCACACACACACACACACACACACACACACACACACACACACACACACACACACACTCACACACACACACACACACACACACACACACACACACACACACACACACACACACACACACACACACACACACACACACACACACACACACACACACACACACACACACACACACACACACACACACACACACACACACACACACACACACACACACACACACACACACACACACACCTATTTCCACTTTCCAAGAAAAGAGGTTCTTTAATTTCCTAAATCCTCCGGAAACTTACATCCAATTTTGTTCTTTATTGTCTGCTAAACCCTTTCGAATTACCTTCATAATAATCTTTATTGTCTGCAATTATATATAAAACGTTCAATATTACCTTCGAAAATAAATTCCTTTGTTGTCGCCTGGACGTCCCTTGGAGTTTCTATATAGCCAATAAAATGAATGATAAGGATGTAATGACACAATTAATGATAATATTATGATATCTTTGGCGTTGTCATTATAATTATGATGATAATACTAATCCTGATAACAAAGATAATAATAATAACAGTGATGATGAATGATGATGATGATGATGATGATGATGATGATGATGATGATGATGATGATGATGATGATGATGATGATGATGATGATGATAACAACAATAATAATAATAACAATAATAAAGACAATAACAATAATGATAATAATAATAATAATGATAATAACAATAATAATGATAATAATAATAATATGATAATAATAGAAATAATCACAACAACAATAACAAAACTTCAATAATGGTAAATTTAATAACGATAATAAAAATAATGGTAAAAGTAACAACAATAACAGAAAATAGTACTGATGATGATGCCAATAGCAATAATAACCATAATGGTTGTAATGATACTGATATTATTGCCACAACCGCTACTGCTAAAATTCATGATGATAATAAATAAGATTATTTATTATTTATTATTAGTATTATCATTATCATAACTATTTTCGTTAATTTCAGTATTTATGTATTTATTATGATAATTTCAGCATAATCGTTATATTTTTTGTAATGATAGATATATTATTATAATCTTTTAAAAAATCTAAGTAATCAAATACTACTATGGACGTCTTCGGTAACTATATTTTACGCCTTTTCTCAATTTCCTTCTTTCTTTTCCTCTTTATTTCTGTTTCCATCTGTCTTTTTATGTATGCTCTATCTCTCTCTCTCTCTCTCTCTCTCTCTCTCTCTCTCTCTCTCTCTCTCTCTCTCTCTCTCTCTCTCTCTCTCTCTCTCCTCTCTCTCCTCTCTCTCTCTCTTTCTCTCTCTCTTTCTCTCTCTCTCTCTCTCTCTCTCTCTCTCTCTCTCTCTCTCTCTCTCTCTCGCTCGCTCGCTCTCTCTCTCAAGTCGGTGTGCCGTTCTATTTATCCAGTACTCTTGCTTATGATCAGGTGATGTTCCGTCTGTCTTTTTATTTATTATTATTATTATTATTATTATTATTATTATTATTATTATTATTATTATTATTATTATTATTATTATTATTATTATTATTATTATTATTATTATTTATTATTATTATTATTTTTTTATTATTATTATCATTCTTTTTTTTTAAGAATTTGGATGTGTCTGTTTCATCCAACCCCCTTTCTCTCTCCTATTCTATCACTCGCTTTTTCTCTATATAGCTCTTTCTCTTTCTTTTTTTCTTTTCTATTTTCGTTCCAGTTCAAATGCAGTGCAATATAATCTCGAGAGACAGAGAGAGACTGAGAGAGAGAGAGAGAGAGAGAGAGACCGAGAGAAAAAGAGAAAGAGCAAGAGCGTGGAAAAGGGAGAAAGACAAACAGTGAGACAGCGCAAGAGTGAGCACGAGAGATAGAGCAACTACCAAAATATTGCTCAAAAGTACAAAACTTATTACTCTCCTATTTCCTTGGAAAATGTTCCCGATCTGTTTTATAAATTGCAGCCATTAAACCCTACATCCCTTGCGCGTTCATTTTGGAGATCGTTAAAGCCCTTATTACATTAAGTTACGGCCCTTTCTTATATTTAGTACCTTCCAATATTGACTATTTTTATAGTTGCATATTTTCACGCGCACGCACGCACTTGAACACGCACATGAACAC
The DNA here is from genome assembly GCF_015228065.2 of Penaeus monodon. NCBI lineage: Eukaryota > Metazoa > Arthropoda > Malacostraca > Decapoda > Penaeidae > Penaeus > Penaeus monodon. The sequence continues at coordinate 21,829,079 of NC_051389.1, forward strand.
CTAGGCATGTACGTATGTAGTTGTACACAGGTACAAACACAAAGAGAGAAACGCGTGCGAACATACGCACAAATACCATACATACACATACATGTATATATTAAAATACACAAAAACATGACCAAAAATAACTAACAAACACAAAAAATATGAATACACTAACGCAGGCACACTTATACGCTAACAAACAAACACACACACACACACTAACAGTAACACACACACACAACTAAGAGTAACACACACACACACACACACACACACACACACACACAATACTCACTAACAAACACCTTCACACATACAGAGAACCAAACACAGGCTAGATCTTCCGCAATACATTGTTCTTTGCTTTACTCAAACAATATAAAACGCATCCTAATTTTCCTCTAATAAGACCTGCTTCCAATGAAGTTCAAACAATAGAAGTTTATTCAGGTAACATAACTGAGAATCTAATTTCTTCCTTTTCTCTTTGACCCTGTTTGAGGCTTGAAAACTTCAGTTATTTTCTTATTTCAAAAATATATATATATTTCTCCTAATCAGTTCTAACCTCCGCGATTCAGAAAATAACTGAAGTTTTCAAGCCTCAAACAGAGATCAAAGAGAAAAGAGAATTAACTCAGTATGTTACCTGAATAAACTGTGGTGGAGACGA
>NC_051389.1:21867339-21869839 GCF_015228065.2 Penaeus monodon
CTTTTAGTTTAGTTTGATTGCATTTGTTACAATGGATATTCTTGGTGTGACATACACCCAGTGTGCAAGGAATGGCCGGGTAACCATCCACTGACGGCGAGGGATTTGAACGCAGGTCAGCAAGATTGCTAGACGAAATCGCTACCGCCGCACCACATTGCACTACTCGATAAGAACACTACTCTCACACTTCTGTTTCCCCGGTGCTGCAATCCAGGTTTTATCCTGCTGAGACTTCTGCATCCTTCTTACACTTCCGAGCTGATATGTTTCCTCTTTTGATAAGGATCTTGTTGTTCTGTTTCTACTCCCCTACCATTGAAATCCTTCTGATATATTTTTCTGGTGCTTCTTATCTCTCTAAGTTGTTTGAGAAGATTCTTGCTCTCTTATTTCTAACTCCCCCGGATGGTGAAATGTAACGAAGACAACGACGTATCCTTGATGATTGTAAGGATAATGATGGTGCAAGCAGAACAATTAGGCACAAACTAGAACAATTAGGCACAAACTGAGGGAGAGAGAGGGAAGGAGGTGCGAAAAAAACATAACTATATGATTAAAATGTGAAATGAAAACATTACGTCCCTAGCTTTATATGAGATTCCACATATAGATTCAGTCGATACGATTAAATCTTAATCGTATCGATTAAAAACAAGAAGGAAATTTACAAATTTCATGTCGGTAAACGTATTTTTTCTAATGCAAGGAAAAGATCCCACTCTTAGTTTTTAACAGATGCCAGATGTATTTTTCCCGTTTCTGCCTTCCTTGCCATTTCTTCCTCCCAGTGGGGCAACATCGCTAATCAGCTGCAGCCCCAATCCTTGCCCCTTAAAGCTTTTTATTTTGTTTCAGAATCCGTCCTATTTCTGTTACTACTTCTTCCACAGTCTCGCTGATCATTTTCTCTGCATCAAAGCACCCCTCTCTCTCTCTCTCTCTCTCTCTCTCTCTCTCTCTCTCTCTCTCTCTCTCTCTCTCTCTCTCTCCTCTCTCTCTCTCTCTCTCTCTCTCTCTCTCTATCTCTCTCTCTCTCTCTCCTCTCTCTCTCTCTCTCTCTCTCTCTCTCTCTCCTCTCTCTCTCTCTCTCTCTCTCTCTCTCTCTCTCTCTCTCTCTCTCTCTCTCTCTCTCTCTCTCTCTCTCTCTCTCTCTCTCTCTCTCCTCTTTTCTTGTGATTTCGAATCAGTACCTTTCCCTCCCCCGCACAAGCCTTTTGCCTTTGAAGCCCTTTTGGAATTCCTCGCTATTTTACTCTCTCAAAGCACGTCTTGAGTTTGTGTTTTTCCTCTCTGTTTTTTCGTCGTCTTACGCAAGCTCGTTTATCAGCCTCACTCCCTCGCCCACATGCACAATTACACCTTCTGTTTTGTTTTCTATTCTAAATTATTTATTAAGTCTCCCCTCGCACGCACACACACACACACACACACATCTTTTGTTTGATCTTTCCTTCACTTAAGTTCTTCCTTGTTTTTTCTTCTCTTTACGTAAGCTCGCTAATCAACACTCCCCCCCCCCTTTTTGTTCCCCCTCCTAATCCTCTTCCTCCTCCTTCTCATCCGCCCACATTCGTCTCCTGCCGCTCTCGCCCTCCTTCTACCCTTTTCCTCCCTCCCACTCCTCCTCCTTCTCCTTCGCCTCCTCCTCCAACTATCCTCCTTCCCTCCTCCTTCCCTCCTCCTTCCCTCCTCCTTCCCTCCCCCGCCCCTCAGTCGCTGTAGCTCATGCGGGTCCTCAGGCTCGGGGCGACGTGGGCGGCCGACCCTCTGCTACGATCGTACGTGATTCACCCCGAGGTCAATATCGCCATGTAAACACTGGTGTCTCCGGGCCATCAACGCCCCCCTCTTCTCCCCTCCCCTCCTCCCCTCCCCTCTTCTTCAACCTCCACCCTAACCGAACCCCAATAATTTCCGTCACTCTCGCCCCCATCTTATTCTCTCTTTTGTCTTTCTCTCTCTCTCCCTCTTTCTCTCTCTCTCTCTCTCTCTCTCTCTCTCTCTCTCTCTCTCTCTCTCTCTCTCTCTCTCTCTCTCTCTCTCTCTCTCTCTCTCTCTCTCTCTCATTCCCTTTCCTTTCTTCTTTGAATTAAATTTTACATTTTTCCTGTTTATCTTTTTCTTCCCTTCTTTAGCATAATCCTTCTTTTGCATCAAAATTTGTTTCTTCCCCCCCCCCTTCCTCCCTTTCTTTCTTTAGCTGCATATCCTCAATGTATACCTCCTCTTTCCCCCATTTCCCTTCTTCCCTCCTTCCCTCTCTCCTATTTTCCCTTCCCCTCTCCTTTTCCCTTCACTCTTCCGGTTCCCACTTCCTTCTTCTATATTTTCCTCCTCACTTCACCTTCTCTCCTCGCGACCTTATTCCCTGTTCTCTCACTCCCTCTCTTCTTCCCCTTCCTCCCCTCTCTCCCTTCTCCTTCCCCTCACCCTCTTTCCCACTTCCCCTTCCTCTCCCCCTCCCCTCCTCCTCTCCGTTCTCCCTCCCCTTCTC
>NC_051389.1:21894839-21904839 GCF_015228065.2 Penaeus monodon
ATCAATATTGCTCTTTTCTAAGTATGGCTGTGGTAGCGATGCGGGTGGCAGCGGTGGTGGTGGAGGAGGTAATGATGGTGGTGGTTGTGGTGGCGGTAGTGATAGTGGTGGTGGTAATGGTGATAATGATTACAATGATTGCGATGACAATGACAATGATGATAGGGAAGATGATAATGATAACGATGAAGGTGATAATGATTAACAATCTTTCCTCACTTTTGAATAATTCACCAAAAAATAAAATGAATATAACCCAAATCACCACATACAAAAAATGACTGTCAGTAGATACAATAAGGCCCAAATTACCATGTCTTCCCTCGCCAAAAAGAATCTTACGACACCTCGTGCGGTTGGCTCAAAAAAAAAAAAAAAAAAAGTATTAGCATAACTCTTTCCTGATTCAGAACCGGTCGGTGAGAAATGACGACTTCGGAATCTTAAATGGCACAGAGACCCATCTGATATATTCGGTCACGAGATTTATGGCAACACATTTATATTGACTCCTTGTGTGTCTGCGCATCCTAGCGCGGTTCCCTCTCGCTCGGTATCTTCGGTCGCGGCTTCGATTTGGCCCGGGTGGGGGTGGGGGGGGGGTGGTGGAAAGCTGGGGAGTTGTTGGCCTGTAGTGGCGGCCAATTTCTTCGCCCTTATTCCCACACCTTCATTTTTCCTCCCTTGTTTGGGCCGCACTCGCCGCCGCACTGATCTTCATCTGATCACGTTAGAACGATGCGTATTGCTGCCGTGGAACCCCATGGATGATCTTATAACACTGTGGCTTCGGTACGGAGAAACGCTCATTTACTGCAAACCTGCCTGCAATCCACCCCGAGCGTGATGCGACGAGTCAGCTACCTAGCTGGCCTAGCTGTTTGCCCTCCAACCTTGTCCGTCGCTGGTGGTTCGCACAATCTGGGTTGGCGTTCGAGGTCGCAGGAGGAGGAAGGCAGACGGCGAGGCCAGACAGCAGGCGGCACGACCGGAGCTTCTCCACGACTTCCGCACAGGGCTTTATCGCCTGGCACATTTTTTTGGTGAGCTGTCTCCACCGTCCTCACCACCCGTAACCATTGCCCACATGGTACGTAATAGTGTACTTCTCCGCCCTGATTGTGCTACTGTGATGTTTTCCCCTGGACAATAATCTGTATGCCCCCAGCTGTCTGTGTGTGCCGCCGCGTAGTGAACGCTGCTGATATTACTTTTATTGTTGTTTGTTTTATATTTAATGTAAGTTTCTTGTTTTTCGTGTTCCGCATTTTGTTTTTATTAAGTACAATTTTAAATAGGTTCATGAGTAATTCATTCACCTACGCGTATTCCCTACTCTGCTGTTAATATGGGCAAATGTATGAGATTTCCAAGTTAAAGAATTGAAGGTGTAAGAGCTAAGTACGAATGGTACATATCACACACAAGTCTGTTCTTATAAGTAATTGCCTATCATACTGCTTGCCGTGTTTGTGGCTGATCCGTGAAGCTAGTCGCATCGTGCCACGAGCTACCAACGTTAACTAGAACAGAGTTGTAGCCATTCGCTACATCCGTAAATTTGGCGCAGCGTCGTGATTTTATTACAGACGTGTTATTTTTCTGTAAGAACCCATACCACAGCACCACGCAGGCAAGCAGTTTTTATTTTCTGGCAGATTCATAATTTGTAAACGGACCTTAGGATTAGGTGTATGGATTTTATTTTAATCATGTCAGTGTAGTGAGCCCTCTCGGTAATCGTGGTTGACGTGGCTTGCGACGGCATTCCGTCGCAAATGAGTGCGGAGGAAAGCAGTGATTCAATGACTTGTGTACACCTGCTGTGGTCAAGGTTTGCCATTTGTTACATATTACTGTTGTCGTAAGTTGACGATTACGTAGTCTTAAGTTTTCATTCTTTTTCATCTTGGCGTCTTGTATTGCTCAGTGGTCCTCCGCGCAGTGATATTAACATGCCCCTAGAGAACGCACGAATCCGGTATTTCCTGTTTTGTAATTTGTTTTAGTGATGCCCACCACTACGCGCAGCGGGGGTTTTGCAACCCCATCTGGAGTGAATATGGTGAGTCGGTGAAAATCAGGTCATGACTGTAGGGAATGATAGTGACTGTCCTGAAGGGAACTCTGTCGATTAGCCCGATTAACCCTATTTCTAATATAGCACGCAGGAAAGTTGCAGATGTTGCAGCTGAGATAGATAAAGGACGAATTTAATAATCCCTTCAAATGTTTTCACTCAGTAATGAACAGCCTGCGCGATGCAGGACAGTATCGGCGAACTTAAAACAGTGCATGAGTGACGCTCACGGGGAAATGGCAAACCGCCCGTGAGGGAATGGATGTGGCAAAGGTGGTATAGGTGAATTAACAAGCGTTTTGAGGTGCAAAGCGAGGGATCGACCAACTTCTGGAAGCCTGACCCTACTGTCCCCTGCCAGTGTAGCATCTAATTATATCAAAACCCCTTATCAAACAACCGTGGTAGTTTTCGCCCAGATAACAGGTCGCTCCGGGCACGCGCATCGACCGCTTGCGGTAAACGTTCTCATGCGAATTCTCCTTCCCAGTCAGACTAGACGCTTGCCGAGATCCCTTATTTTCGAGGCGTCGCCTCATCCCTATGTCATGCATAGGACCAGTATTAGAGAGTGGTTACTTCTCTCTCTCTTCTCTTTCTCTCTCGCTTCTCTCTATCTATCTATCTATCTCTTCGCTCTCTCCCCTCCCTTTAAATCTCTTTATTCCTCTACCTCCATTCTATCCTTATCTCTCTTCAGTATAATTATCTCTATCATAACTGATATATTTATATTCATATAATGATTTACCTGCGCATGTATGTACTAGTTTCTCAAGTTATCAATATAACCGGTTAGGAACAGTCCCTTTAGAAGATAACACTAAACTTTGGCCTTTCTTAACGGAATCGTTAACAAGTAGAATACAAGAGCAAAACAAATAAATTACGGCTAATGCCATATTACTTAGAAAATGTTCCCATGTTGCATGTCCATGTTGCGGAATCTTCGATCATAAAAGAAAATAGCGATTTTGTTCACATAATATAACATTTTTCGCGTTTGGCATAAAACCTTGTAATTTTGTTATCTTATCCTATTGCTCATTTCATAAAGTATGCTGTGGTAGCGATGTCGGGTGGCAGCGGTGTGGTGGAGGAGGTAATGTCTGGTGTGGTTGTGGTGGCGGTATGATAGTGGTGGTGGTTATGGTTATAATGGTACAATGATTGCGATGATAATACAATGTGATAGGGAAGATATAATGATAACGTGAAGTTGATAATGATTAACATCTTCCTCACTTTTGAATAATTCACCAAAAAATAAATGAATATACCCAACTCACCACAATACAAAAAATGACTGCATAGATACCATAAGGCCCCCAATACCATGATCCCTTCCCTCGCCAAAAAGAATCTTACGACACCTCGTGCGGTTGGCTCAAAAAAAAAAAAAAAAAAAAGTATTAGCATAACTCTTTCCTGATTCAGAACCGGTCGGTGAGAAATGACGACTTCGGAATCTTAAATGGCACAGAGACACCATCTGAGTATTTCGGTCCGAGATTTATGGCAACACATTTATATTGACTCCTTGTGTGTCTCCAGCTCCTAGCGCGGTTCCCTCTCGCTCTGTATCTGTCGGTCGCGGGCTCGATTTGGCCCGGTGGGGTGGGGGGGGGGGGTGGAAGAGGGGGAGTGTTGGCCTGTAGTGGCGCGCCATTCTCGCCCTTATTCCCACACCCCTCATTGTTGCCTCCCTTGTTTGGCGCCGACCTCGCACCCGCACGGATCTTCATCTGATCACGTTAGAACGACGCTTATTGCTGCCGTGACCCCATGGGATCTTATCCACGGTGGCTTCGTACGGAGAAACGCTCATTACTGCAACCCTGCCTGCATCCACCCCGAGACGTGGATCACGACGAGTCAGCTACTACTGGCCTAGCTTGTTTGCAAGCCACCTGTCGTCGCGGGGTTTCGCACTCAGCTGGGTTGTCGTTCGAGTTCGCAGGAGGGAAGGCAGACGGGCGGAGGCCAGACAGCATGCGGCGACTACCGGAGCTTCTCCAGACGGTTCCGCACGCCTTTTATCGCCTGGCACATTTTTTTGGTGAAGCTGTCTCCACCGGCCTCACCACACCGTACCATTTTGCACAGGTTACGTATATAGTGTACTTCTCCGCTGCCCTGATTGTGCTACCTGTGATGTGTCCCGGACAATAATCTTATGGCCCGCAGTGTCTGTGATGTGGCCGCCGCGTAGTGAGCCTGCTTGAATATTACTTATTGTTGTTTTTTTTATAGTTTATGTAAGTTCTTGTTTTTCGTGTTCCGCATTTTGTTTTTAGTATTCAATTTTAAATAGGTTCATGAGTATTCATTCCCTCTAACCGTATTCCCTTACTCTGCTGTATAATATGGCCAATTATGAGATTTCAAAGTTAAGATTGACGGTGGTAAGAAATGCCTAAGGTACAAGAATGGTACATATCACACACAAGTCTGTTCTTATAGTAATTGCCTATCATACTGCTTGCCGTGTGTGGCTGATCCGTGATGCCTAGTCGCACGTGCCACGATCTACAACGGTGAACTGGAACAGTTGTGCCTTCGCTACAGCCGTAAATTTGCTGCAGTCGTCGTGATTTATTACAGACGTTGTTTTTTTCTGTAAGAACCCATAACCACAGCACCAACGCAGCAAGCATTTATTTCTCATGGATTCCAATAATTTGTAAACGGACCTTAGGATTAGGTGTAAGGATTTATTTTAATCATGTCAGTGTAAGTGCGCCCTCTCGGTAATCGTGGTTGATTGCTTGGCGACGGCATTCCGTCCGCAAATGGTGCGGAAGAAAGCATGATTCATGACTTTTGGTAACCTTTTGATGTAACGTTGTCATTTTGTTACATATAACGTTCGTATAGTTGAACGATTAACGTAGTCTTAGTTTTCATTCTTTTCATCTCGTCTTGGTATTGCTCAGTGGTCCTCCGCGCCGTGATAAGTAACATAGCCCTAGAGAACGCACGAATCGGGTTTCTGTTTTTGTATTTGTTTTAGTGATGCCCACCACTAGCCGCAGCGGGTTTTTGCAAACCCCAGCTGGAGTGAATGAGGGTGATCGATGAAAATCAGGTCATGACTGTAGGGAATGATAGTGACGGTCCTGAAGGGAACTCTGTCGATATCCCGAGTAACCGTATTTCTATATTAACACGCATGAATTGCAGAGTTGCAGCTGAGATAGATAAGGAAATTTTTAATATAATCCTTTCAATGTTTTCCACTCAGTAGTTACACAGCCTGCGCGATGCAAGGACCAGTATCGGCGAACTTAAACGTGCATGATTTGACGCTCACGGTGGAGCAACCGCCCGTGGGGAATGGATGAAGCAAACGTGTGTAGAGGTGAATTCACAAGCGTTTTTGGAGTGGGCAAAGCGAGAGGATCGACCACTTCTGAACCATGACCCGCCTGTCTGCAGTGTATCATCTAATTATATCATCCCCCATTTCAAACAACCGTGGTAGTTTTCCCCAGATAAACCAGTACGCCTCCGGCACGCGGCAATCGACCGCTGCGGTAAACTTTCTCATCGAATTCTCCTTCCGGTCAGACTAGACGCTGCCAATCCCTTATTTCAGGCGTACGCCCACGTCCCGATGTCATGCATAGGAACCGAGGTATGTAGAGAGCTGTTTACTGCGCATCGAGTTCACGGACAGACCGTGAAGATCGCGAATACGTTTTAGCTCGTGTGTTTTTTGTAAAATAATGCAGAGTTAGTTATTTTAACTCCTCCACAGTTTGACTCTATTCTAGCGTGGCCACACGTAAGACACTTCTTCTGCGGCAGAAGTTCCGTGGTAAACTAGCTGCAGTAAACCGACTTCTTTACACCTTGCAAGGAAGTCCATGAAGATGATCAGACCCCTCAAGGATTTTCCTACTTGAGTCGAAGGGCATTGTACTTGGGAGCTCGGGATTACCCTCTCGTTGGGAGAACAACATGTCTCATAAGGCGAGGTTTTTTCTAGCAGGTTTCCCCTTAACTTTCAAATTTTCTAGTGGCTTAGATGACCCTCCTTGTGTGACATTGCTGCTAAAGGCAAATAAGCTGTATCTGGCCCGAGCTACACGTGCCACCATTGCGGGAGCCACGACGTCCGCTCCTTGTGGCTGCAGCAGCGCAGCAGATTTAGAGGACTGACCCCCTGTCACTAAACCGTTTTGCTCTTATCAAATTGATTTTTTCACGCGACATACGATGCCGGGAAAACCAAGGCAGGTTTGCTGGCGATGTGCACAGCGCAGGGCACTTTCCGTTAACTGCCCTTCAGCATGCCGGACAAGGTGATGGCCCCGCCCCTCTGGCTCAGAATTCGACGGTCCAGTCCGGGTCAGTACATTAACACTGTCAGTCGCCAAACCACAGAGTGACGACGAGTGAGAGCCAGCCCAGTCCGCCCCGGAAGGTGTTAACCGGGAGGCCCATGACTGAACTGTGATGGCAAGGCAAGATGCTGAAGTGCTTCATAGACGCGGGTAGTTCAGTCTCGCTGTAAATCTCGGCCTATATTGGGCTTACACCTTGCATCTCGGGGGCGTGCGGCTCGAGCTCTTCCTGGTATATCAAGGTCAAGGTCCTCTCATACCATTTAAAGAGAGACTCAATTGTCGCATGTCCTCGTGAGGGAGATGAGGCAGTACAATCGCTTCATCGTAGTCAAGATGTAAATTTCCGGGTGATTTCTTAATAGGTATCGACTTCTTAGCGCTTCGCATTCACCTTTCACGCATATAGCAGGCCCCAGCTATTCTTTTCTGAGAATTGGGAACAAGAGATTACCAGTCACTTTTTAACGATTCCCCTCACCGGTGTTGCTGGCAGTACAGTTAACTTGAGGAATTTTCAATTTACGCTCCTTTTCGAAGTCCTCCCTTACGTGTGCACGAAGTAAAGGAGAACTGTAATGATGCCCGCCTCACTCTGGTAAATTCGTACCGCAACAGTGAGTATTCCGATAGCGATGTTTTGGTAGAGGGAAATTATCGGATATTTACTAATACCAAGGTCTCTTTCCAGAAAGCCATTAACATCATCAATGTATGGGTTGTGAACCTGGTCATAGCGCAGTGAAGTTACGCAATGGAGCTTTCTCTCGGTAGTAACCCTATTAGCGGTTCCCTCAGGTTGCGGCAGCGATTTTACAGGAAGACTGCACGCAGTTGACAGAGACAACGGAACCCCCAGGAGTTCCCGCCCTGAATCAACTTTCCAGCTTACGAGTGAATGCTCTTGCTTGGCACTGTTGCAGTCACACCAGTCCACTGCTTCGATGGTAAGAAGTCGAAGTGGGATATCCCCAGGCATCTACCATGCATACCCACAGTGTTGCACAACCTTTGATACGAGTCAGTGGGAGACTACCCCAAATTTCTAAGCGGATTATCAGAGAAGGAGTGTAGAAGATGCTGGATAGTGGCCGTGATAGAACCATTCACCTCTCCATGGTTATATCCCTAGTTCGGGTGAAGAAGCGTGATGGCAGCCATCGATTCTGCGTAGATTTTCGCAAGAATTAATGCTGTCACCACGAGTGATTCTTACCCCCCCTTCCTCGCAGGAGGAGTTAATAGATACTTTAGGCAAGATACGAATATTTACAGTTCTTGATGCCGTCACTTATTGGTCCATCGGCTGACCCGTCGGATCGCCCCAACCGCATTTTCAGATGTGCTGCACTGTGGCAGATTCAGGAGAATGCGCTTATGGGTTAAGCCGGCAGGTGCTAAGTACCAGCGTATGATTACTTCATACTGCACTACTTTGTAAGCATACCCTGCCCTATCTTGATGATGTTGTCATCCATCCCTCGTTTTAACACGCACATGGCGATCTTCAGAGACCCTGGCTTTTATAAAAAGGAGCTGGTTTTAAATGTGAATGTCGACAAATGTAGTTTTTTCTATGGATAGCATAAGCTACTTGGGTTGGTTGTTTCAGCCGAAGGGTGGCCCCAGACCCCAGCGAAGGTGAAGGCAATAATTAGATGCAACTCCACGCAGCGTAAAAGAGGTTCGCTAGGCTTACCTCGTCAGCAAGCGCTTCAACTTTAGACGCAACACTTGAAGGGTATGCGAATATCGCTGCCCCCTTAACATCTCTCCGCGCACGGAACAATAAGTTCGAGTGGACTAAGTATTCATCAACAGTCATGTGAAAAATTTGAAGAGGCTCTTGTCAGTGCACCTTTAGTACGAAGGCCGGATTTCGATCTCCCTTATCGGAAATCCATTCCGTGCCTCGGGCGTTGCTGTAGTTGCTTGCCTCATACAGATGGACGTATTCCTCCATGCGGTGGCGTACTTCAGCCGTAAGTTGCGGTGGACATGAGATAAGGTATTCGGCGACTGACGCCGAAGGCACTAGCAGTGTTTAGGCCATACGTGCTTTTAAATGCATATGGTGTATGGGCGGCCCTTCGAGTATATACGGACCACGTCCCTACGTTTATTTTCAAACGGCAACCAATTCCGCTTCGGCATGTCTATGTGGAGTCATGAGAGTGCAATCTTACGATTGCAAGATTGTTTATAAGCAAGGACTATACATGGCGTCCCCCTGACTTGTTTGTCACGGTGCCGTTTGCAGCAATTTTGACCTCCCAATGTCGCGCCCGCTATACACCTTCGGTCTTCAAACTGGGGCCCAATTTGCCGGAGTTTTGATAGAGTTCCTTGAAGGTAAAGGTTTACCCAGAGCAGGATTCCCACTTCAACTGACTATTTTGAACTAAAGGATGGGGTGCTGTCATGTAAGAGGGACATCCCTTCAGGTCTTGTGAGCCGCTAGTATTGCCACCTAAGTAGAAACGCAGCCATAGATTGTACACAGTAGCAGCACGCAGCTCACCCTGGTGTGTACCGCACGTATAAAAAAGCGTGCAAGATTTATTACTGGTTTCCCAATGCTTTGCAGTTTTTGTAGGAAGTATGCCAGTCTTGGTGCACTTGCAGCGAAGAAAGGGTGTCGCGAGGAGGCAGAGGCACCGCTTGCAGCCACTCCCCTTGCACCATGCCCTTCGAGCGCGGTAGCTCGACTTAATAGAAGCTTCCTCCTGCCGTAATGGGGATAAGTTCTATCCTTGAGTAGCATAGACGAGCGGACCAGGTTCGTACAATTTGTTCCTTTGGCTGTAAGGAAGCCCACACCGTTGGCTGATTCTCTAACGCCCACTATTTCCACTTTGTTTGGTCTCCTCAGACTCGTATCAGTGACAATGGAGGGAATTCGCGGTGAGTATTTCCGTGAGGTCTGTAACCTTAGGGCATCAAACCTAGTATACCACGCATACAACCCCTCTAGTATGTCTTGTCGAACGCTGCAAACCGTGTGATTAAGGACTGTCTGTCGAGTTTGTGCGAGAATGATTCCTCAAAGTGGAGCAGCAGAGTCCAATATGTGAGATTGCAATTAATTCCGCTTTTCAATCGAGGTTTGTAACCAACCTCTCTACCTTCTCACGGGGCGTGAATGCACCTTTCCTATTAGCATGACGAATCAGCCAGACGCGTGCAGTACATTGGAGTCGTCCGTTAGACCTCATTGCTTCCAGGGATGCTGCGGTCACTGTACTCAAATGGTGAGAGAAGATCCATGAAGCGGTTGACCGCAAGACGAAAGCCCGCTCAGAGCTTACCATTGTTTCGTTAGTACTTAAGAAACGGCAGGCACCAGGTAAGGCAGGCTGGTTTGGGCTTCCAGATGGATTTTGGCCCTCTAACGCATTATTAAAAAAGTAGGTCCAGTGTCCGTACACCTGAGACGATTGTTATCAAACATAACTAGGGTTTCATAGGAACAGATTATACCCTTCCGAACTGATAGTGATGTCCAGTTTGTAACTCCTGATGGTGGTTGAGGAGCATGCCAGATGTGGGTCAGATTAGAGACCCACTGAAT
>NC_051389.1:21912339-21914839 GCF_015228065.2 Penaeus monodon
CAAATTTTGCCTTTATAAGATCAGCCGTTCTGTTACACCTTTCCAAGCCAACCATACAGGTTACCAACATGCTTGTGCACCCAATTACCATAGCGATATCCGCACGTTGGCTCAGTAATTGTTTGTCCGCGTGTAGAACAAGGCGAAAGCCCGTGTTTACATCGCAGGGATAGCATGTGTATTAGCGGATATATTCCTGGCTGTAGATGGAGGTTCTGCGGTTCGTTCTTGGTATTCCGGAGTTTGGATTTACGTGGGAATTAGTTTGTCGTTATTATTGGTTTATTTGTTGTCTTCAGTTCGCTGCTGATAGCTATTCTATTATTGTAGCTATTATTATCGATGTTGATATTAGTATGACAAGTGATTTTTAAGAATGCTCCTACTAGTATTAACCCTTACCAACATTATTACTGTTTTTTTTCTTTTTACTGTTATTGTCATCATCATCATTACAATATCTTCCTTTCCATCATCATCATCATAACCATAATCATCATTATAATCATCATCATCAGATCTATCGTCAGATTTCATATTAACAATAAGCTATTCATTAGACGTAATATATCATTTCTAATATGCTTATATGGAGAAAAAATAAGCGATATTAGAGTTCACAAAGGAAGTAATAACACGACCAACAGATTAGCTTATGCAATTTCACTGTAAGCAGAATAGAACTCGGTTTAAAATACATCAGCGCAATGTGTGCGTGTGATCAGGTCATTAATTTTCATTGCTTTTAATTTGTTTTCATTTTTTCTTTTCTTTCTTCCTTTGTTTTATTTTATTTTATTTCTTATTTTTTGTAATTTATCTTCTCTATTTCGTTTCATAGACGTATCCTGTGTAACGTATGTATAATTGTTTATATCGATAATGGGTAAAATATATAAAAATAAATATGAAATTTTCATTATCTTACTTTGGAAAATACTGTCAAATAAGCATTAGCATTTTGGTTTTCAATTTAGGATTAGTCTGTTTATCCCCAATACAAGCAGATCTGTCCGAACGGTTGTCAGACAGTCTATCTATCGGCCGATTAGGCATCTATATCCTCCGTGTCGAGTCAGCTCTCTCGATCCGTGTCAGCGCCGCGTCCGTCTCCGTCTCGTCAGCCGCGTCAGCTCACCGGCCAGCCTCTCTGTCCATCGAGCTGTCAGCCGAAGGAAAGAGGAAGCTGTCTGGCGAGGCTGCTGTTCTCGTTACAGCTGTCACGAACACTCGGAACCCTGGCTAGCCCTCTCGGCCCGAGCCCTCCAGACCAGTTCAAACCAATCCATGCAGACCATTATCTACTGTAGCTCAAGCCTTCCACTCCAGATTAGCAATTTCAAGCAAGTCATTTGAGACCAGTCAGTTTGAACCGTCCTCGTCAGACTAGTCAGACCAAACCACCCCTGACGGGTCACTTATGTTTGATCAGTCATTCCAGAGCACTCAGTCCAGAAGCTGGCGAGTAGACTGAAGCCGCTCGGTTCATATTTAATGAGCTCGGGCCGTGGACGCGAAAGGTCTGTCAGGCAAACAGACCGGCTTCTCGGCTCAGCTCGGTCTGGGTTGGCTGTCCTTGGTGTGAAGGGGAATGCCGGCGGAGCGAAAAGGGGCGGGGAAAAGGGGCGGAGCAAGGGGCGACAGGACGAGAAAAGAAAGGGTGATGGGGCGGAGAGAAGAGGGGCAAAGCACAGAACAGGGGAGGAATATGTTGCAGACGACGATGGGAAGTTTTGAATCATTCGTTATTTTCTCCGTCTGTCTGTCTTTGTCTCCCCCTCTCAATCTCTTAATACACGCACACACATAGCATATAAAAACATGCATATGTACATACATTGATACAAATATAGACATGCATAAATGCATATAGACGTATATACAAACATACATGCATATATAGGTACATATAGGCAAAAAATACTTATATACATATAGGCAAAAATACATACATACATACATATATATATATATATATATATATATATATATATATATATATATATATATATATATATACATTTATATATATACACACGTTGTGTGTGTGTGTGTGTGTGTGTGTGTGTGTGTGTGTGTGTGTGTGTGTGTGTGTGTGTGTGTGTGTGTGTGTGTGTGTGTGTGTGTGTGTGTGTGTGTGTGTGTGTAAGTGTAATGTGAGTGAGAGTGTGAGTGTGAGTGTGTGTATCTTGTAAGATTTTCTTTCTTTCTCAGTGTTTTGAAAGTCCCTAGTTAAGTTTCTCAATTTACTTTATCGTTATTGCGTCGATACAACTCCAAGGAATCGAGAGCACTTTAATTTTTTTTTTTTCTTTTCTCTTTTTCAAATAGCTTGATGTGAATTACAGGGTGGCCGAGAATAAATTACCCGATTTCCTTCGGTGCAATGTATATATTTCTCTCTCTCTCTCTCTCTCTCTCTCTGTCTCTGTCTCTGTCTCTGTCTCTCTCTCTTTCTCTCTCTCTTTCTCTTTCTCTCTCTCTCTCGCTCTCTCTTACG
>NC_051389.1:21922339-21924839 GCF_015228065.2 Penaeus monodon
AACTGAATACCTAATGAGTTAAGACTTTGTGCAACGGGTCTGTCGGTTTCATTCCTCAATCGGAAATGCAGCAATTGCATGCGGTGACGGACGATGCAGTTCGGCCGCTTCAATTCTGCTGTTCGGTGTTCATTTGCAATCGTTAAAACTCGCTGCTCGGGAGACGGTTTCAAATGGCAGCGAACTTAGCAGGTGCCGAGGAGGTGGCTTGACTTGTATTCTGCTTCTTGTCTTGGTTTTTATTGTCATTTTATTTATCTACATTGCTTTATTTATTAATTTATTTATGTATATTTTTTCTGGGTTTTGATATTTCATATCCCCCTCCCCCAAGAAAAAATCTTATTTGTGTGGAGGCATTTTTTAAATGCTCGAAATTCATAGACTCCATACAGGCATTTTACATGAGGGTGTAGATAAACAGGTTTTATCTACTCTTACTTTTTCAAATTCGAAAAGAAAAATACTCTGTGGGGCCATACTATCTCCTAGGAACACGCACGGGTTCACACTCCTCACACACTCTCTCTCCCTCTCCCTCTCTCTCTCTCTCTCTCTCTCTCTCTCTCTCTCTCTCTCTCTCTCTCTCTCTCTCTCTCTCTCACTTTCACACAGACACACGCACACGCCCCGCCCCCTCCCCATATACTTCCAAGCACACAGGCCGCCTTCTACTACCAAGACCGCCGAGATTTGCAACTGTCACTTAAGGCAGACTGGTCGTTGTTGCAAATATTGCACCTCTTGAATAAGGGCCTATTCGTGCGCGAGTAGCCAGCCTCTGTCCCGGAGTTGCAACGGGTGTGTTCAATATCTGTTTCCGTTATGGATTTGCAACTTGAAACTGCATCGGAGGGGGAAGGGAGGAAGGAAGGAGGATGATATATGAACTGGAGGGGGGGGGGGTCTAAATTCATTAAGTTTTCGGTCACATATAGTAGTTGAGGAATCGAATTTTGTCGTGGGAAAAATGCCTCGTAAGAGTAGCAAATTTCTAATCAATATGACGCATGAATATATGGAACAGCCGTACAGTTCTCACTATACAAAATATGACTGATTTGACAAAGTTCATAATAATGTATCAAAACACCAATAATGATGATAATAATTGTTATTAAACCATTTCTAACATTAATATCCTCATCACCATCAGCAGCAGCAGAGCCATCATTATCATCATCAACATCATCATCATCATCATCATCATCATTATTATCAATATTTTTACCATCATCATCATTATTATCAACATCACCATTATCTTTATTACTTTCATCATCATTACAATCATTATTAGTAGAAGTGTTATCGATATCCCTGTCAAATGATAACAACAACTATTATTGCTTTAATATTAATTATAAAAAATATATATTCAAGAACACTGATAACAACAAAAACAAAAACAAGAATAACAACAACAACATTACCGCTAATATTGCAGCAAAAACAATGATAACTATGATAACAAGGTTAAGAATAAAAATAGAACGAAAACAGAGAACTATGAGAACACGGTAACAGTAATAACGGCAATAACGTTCCAACGCATCTAAGTAAATACTTCAAATACCATAACTAGAATATTTGTTGTGTAACAAGGCTGATATCCATCAACAATAATGCTCATCTCTTTATCTTATTATCATTATTACTATCTACTTTGCAATAAAGGCACGATCCTTATCATCATTAATGTGATTTTCATGACTGGTATCATCAATTAAATATTAGTATAATGAGCAGGATCACTGTTACAATTATCATCAGTTTCAACTCGTATCCAGGGACCCCGCGTGCAGATGGAACGGAAATGCACTCGCATTTGGTTTCTAATATATAATTATCATTTTCTAATCAATCGAAAACGATTATGAATTGCTGATAAGATCCGAGGATTATTAGACACCTTTTTTATGACGACGTATGTATTACACTGAAGGGGAAGAGATATACATATATATATATATATATATATAAATAATAATATATATAATATATATAATATAATATATATATACATCACACATTGCACACACCTACACCTCACAAACTACACATATAATATACTAAACATAGATCTATGCATCTATCTGTCATCTCTCTATCTATCTACTCCATCATCTATCTTCTATCTAGCATTATGTATATACTACACTGGACTATTCATCTTCTCTCTCTCTCTCTCTCTCTCTCTCTCTCTCTCTCTCTCCTCCTCACTCCTCCTCATCCTCCTCACTCACTCACTCTCTCTCTCTCCTCTCACTCAAACACACACACACACACACACACACACACACACACACATATAATAAATATATATATATATTAATATATATATATATATATATATAATTATGTATATATATATATATATATATTAATATATATATATATAATATATATATATATATATATATATATAATATATATATATATATATATATATACATAATACACACACATAAGCACATACACACACACAACACACACACAC
>NC_051389.1:21932339-21934839 GCF_015228065.2 Penaeus monodon
AGAGGAATGCTATCATTTGTCAGTTTCTAATGAACCGAGTACATGGTCATCAAACGGGCTAATGGACTGATGACTTCATTAAGTTACCCTGATCAGCAGTTTCAACAAGCCCCACCCCCTAAAAAAATGAAGAGAAAAAATGACATACACTCTGCTTGCAGTGATTAATTAAACTGATGAATCGTTGTTTGTGAAATTTAGCAAATTTATATAAAGACATGTATGCATATTAACTTATAGCAAATACAGACTGGCTTACAACAGGCTTCCATGTCTCTTTCTGAGTAAGAACAAATACAAAATGTATGATGCAAAGTTACGTATTGAACCTTTGCTCTACGGTATGCATGAAGAACACGGAATCGATTGATGTTGCTATGGCATATGAAGAGAGTATGAAGGGCAGCGAAGTGAAAGTACAAGAAAAAGAAGAAGAAGAAAAACAATGTACGGATATAACAGTAACCTTCGGAAAACTGAAAGATCTATGCGCTGGTTTGCTCTAAACGTCAGTGGATTTTATGTTTATTTTAAAAACTCGATAGAGAGAAGAAGGGAGAGAAGAGAAGTGAGAGAGAGAAGGGGATGACAAAAGAAGGTGTAGGAATAGAATTGAGTTGAAGATTGTATGAGAAGTATGATGTCGATGTAGTATTGTTCTCGGACATGCTACATTCCACGTAAGTTAAAGATAAAAAGGCCCAATAAATCGACTCATATTAAAGTTAATTTCTTGTCGAAACCAAATTTATACTGTGCTATGGAAGCCCACTGACTGCACAACGAAGGGAGAAGGGCATGGTTACAAAAACGGTAAATTCTAGAAAATATTTAAGACCCTTCTCCAACCAAGGAAATTCTTAAGCTATATAAATAGTAAAACGTAAATAGAAACTGTCTTGTGGCACAAGTTTGTCTTGGGAATTCAGGTGCCTTTGTGTGTGTGTGTGTGTGTGTGTGTGTGTGTGTGTGTGTGTGTGTGTGTGTGTGTGTGTGTGTGTTTACGTGTGTGTGCGTGCGTGTGTGCATCTATGTACATGCTCTTGTCAGCATGTTTGTGTTGTCATTCCGACAAAACAAATAAGAGCAGGAGGTAATAATTCCAAGCAAATCATACCAATCCCTTCTAAGCACAGGAAATTATCTAGTTATCTGCATGACAAAGGCGCGTGCTCCTGATGACAAGCACTTGTACGGACATTACATGTCTTGGGCATTCTTTATCAGTACCATGATAAGCACTGACTGTATACAGTACGCTTTCTACTGAATGCTTTGACAAATGCTTCTAAAGATAACCATATCTTCTAGTATTTGTAGTTCAATGGATATTATGTTCGGCTGAACTGATTGAAGGATTATTCTTTTCGTCATCCATAATTTCATTATGATGTAAAATAAGAATAATAACAATAATGATAATATTGATAATATAATTTTATTTCCATCGTTATCATATTATCATCATCATCATCATCATCGTATTGTCATTACTATTATTATCATTATTACAAATATTATTACTATTACTACTTCTGCTACTACCACTGTTATTATTAGCACTGTCATTGTCATTACCACTACCATTATTATTATCACCATCATTATCATTAACAAGAGTTCCAACATATTTGTCATCATCCTCGTCAGCATTTATACCACAGAAAAACACCCCTTCTCGTACGAAGGTACACCTCCCTCGATAACAAACCTGGCCTATAATACGGAATATCAACACAACCGTTAATTGACTACATCTACCGTGATATTTTGTTAATATACTGCGCTGGATAGAATATAAACAAGATGACTCTAATCCCACTGAGACCGGACTATCTTGCCCAGGAAGGACACACATCAAAGGAACACGAGGGGGAGCGATAGCAACGCTAACCCTGTGTGGTGCCTGCTAACTGGGTTTCGTGTGGGTCCCCCTGGTGTGGTGTTCCTGTTTATATATGCGTGTGTTTGGGTGGACATGTACATATATACACATGCACAAAAGAGAGGGATTAAAAGAGAGAGAATGAGAACGCTGCAGGGGGGAGTGGATAGAGAGAAAAGAGAGGAGGAGGGAGAGGAAGGAAGAGAGAGAGAGAGAGAGAGAGAGAGAGAGACTTTCAAAATTCGCAACAAATCACTCATATGAATAAAATATATAAAGATATTATCAAAATAAAATATATTTATACAAGCTGTAATTTCAAGCTGCTTATAATTGGGAATAGAAAGGAAAAGGGAGAGAGGAAAGACTGCGGATAATCGCAGAACAACGATAATAATAATAGTTATTACAATAATGCAAATGAGGGTAATGATGATGATGATGATTATCATCATCATCATCATCATCATCATCATCATCATCATCATCATCATCATCATCATCATCATCATCATCATCATCATCATCATCATCATCATCAACATCATCATCATCATCATTATAATAATAACAATAATAATCATGATAATAAAATAGTGTCAACAATAATAATGA
>NC_051389.1:21939839-21944839 GCF_015228065.2 Penaeus monodon
GTGTGTGTGTCATATAATATATATATATATATATATATATATATATATATATATATATATATATATATATATATATACGTATTGATGTGTGTTTTATGATAATGTTGTGATGCGTGTTGTGTGTTATTTTTACTATATGTGTGTGTTATGTGTGTATGTGTTTTCATATACATATACATTTTAACATATACATATATACATGCATATATATATAATATATATATATATATATATATACTATATTATATATATATATATATATATATATATATAGAGAGAGAAGTAGAAGACGAGAAGAGAAGCAGATGAGGTAGAAGAGATGTAAGAGATATGAGTATAGGATATATAAGACAGGTAACAGAACAAGTAGACAGCAGAAAACAGTACATCAGACAGAACAACATAAACTAATAAACAAATAAGATAGATAAATAAGACAATATATAAGAAAATATAAGTAAATAGATACAAGAGAGAGAGAGAGAGAGAGAGAGAGAGAGAGAGAGAGAAAGAGAAAGAGAAAGAGAGAGAGAGAGAGAGAGAGAGAGAGAGAGAGGGGAGAGGGAGACAGAGAGAAAGGGAGAATAAGAGAAACTGAGAGAGATGATGATGATGATGACGACGACAATGAATAGAAGGAGGAGAAAGATGACGAAGAGAAGAAAGAGAAAGGGGTGAACTATCGGAAAGACCAGAATGAGAGAGAGAAAAAAAGGTAACATAAAAACAAGCACATACGAACAAACAAGAGAGACAAAAAAGAAAGAGCGCGATAACAGGTAAATCAAATTAATACACACTGTCAACACAACCAGAAACTCTAGTGATTAACACTATTACGACAGCCCTCGTAACCATTCTATTACACACGCCACCCCCCGCCCACCACGCCATACGTTTAAGAAAATTTTTAAAAAGTGAATAGATTCTGGATTATTTTGGGCGCTTGTAAAGTCTCTGATCTTGGAATCCGTCGCGATAGTGTAAATACGGTTCAGAAAAAAAAACTAAACGAAAGAAAGAGAGAGAGAAAAATTAAAAGAAAAAATAAAAGAGTTTACACGGTTCAATTGAAGAAAAGAAAGAAAAAAAGAAAAAAGGGGGAAAAGAGTTCACATGGCTGAATAGGAGAAAGAGAGAGAGAGAAAAAATGGAAAAAGAAATAAAAAAGAAAAGTTTAGCCGATTCAATAAGAGGAAAAAGGAAAATGAAAAGGAAAAAGTTATGCACATCAACACTTCCACATCATAAACGTTGCGAAATTCATAAACAGCTACAAAATTGAAGCACTCCTCTCTATCTCTATCTCACTCTCCCACTCTCTGTCTCCACTCCCTCTCTCAACCTTTCCCCCCTCTCTCTTCCTCCCTTCTCTTACTTTCTCTTTCCCTCCACTCCACCTCTCTCTCTCTCTCTCTCTGCCTCCCCTCTCTCTCTTCCTCCCTTCTCTCTCTCTTTCCCTCCACTCTACCTCTCTCTCTGCCTCCCTCACCCTGTCTCTCTCTCTTCTTCCCTTCTCTTTCTCTTTCCCTCCACTCCACCTCTCTCTGTGCCTCCCTCACCCCCCCTCTCTCTCTCTCTCTCTTTTCCCCCCACTCCTATTCCCATGACGGTCTGTCGTAGCACCGCGAGACCCAACCACTATATAATACGTGTTTTCTGGTGTGTTAGGTTTGCGTGGTCTATCTGGGTGCTGTATAGTCTGCAGCGCGGAGACCCGGCTGCAGGAGAACGTAAACTGGGTCTTAGCTGTGTGGGTATTTCGCAGTTAAGATGTATCGTTATTCAAGGTACTCCGTGGTGTGATTATCATTGTTTTATTGATATCACCGATATTGTTGTTATTGTTATTGTCATTATTATTATTATTATTACTATTATTATTATTATCATTATTGTTACTATTATTATCATTATTACTATTACCATCATCTTTACCATTTCTATTCACTATCATTACTATTATTATTATTATCATTATTATTATTATTATTATCAAAATGTCATTATCTTCGCCATCATTATTTTAATTGTTATTATCCTTATTAGTTATTATTACTTCTATCAATATCATTATCATTATTATTATACAGTTACTTTTCTACATCATTCTCTGCAACGAAAAGTAATTTCTCTAAATGTCTTCATTCCTCATACAACGCATACGAGCAAAGAAAAAAAATAGTGAACACCTTTATACCTCTGGCACCCTCAGCCATTCCCGCTGATCATCTAGACTGAATAAGCACACACACACACACACACACACACACACACACACACACACACACACACACACACACACACAACACACACACACACACATACAAACACCACAAAAGCACACGCACACGCACACATACACACGCGCACACGCATGCACACACACACACACACGCACACGTAGACACTACAATCACACACACACACACGTACACACTGCAAACACACACGGTTCTGCAATGAAAAAAAAAAGAATGAAAGAGAGAGAGAAAAAAAACATCAAAGAAAATTAAATCGCTCCGTAGTATAAAACCCAACAACTAGCCCTTTTAAACGACGAGGCCAGGCTGTGTTGCCTCGCGTGACCCGGTACACGAGCGGGAAGGGGGGGAGGGGGAGGGAGAAAGGGGGGGAAGGGGTAGGCTGGTGGAAGGAGAAAGGAAAAGGGTGAGCGATGCGAGGGGGGGGGGAGGGGAGGAAGGGAGGGGCTATAAGGTGGGGGGGGGAGGGCGGGAAGGGGGAAAAACCGGAAGGAATGAAGGGAATGGAACAGGAATGGAGTAGGAAGGGGGTGTTGGGAGGAGGGAGGAGGGGGAGAAAGGGGCGTTGGAGACGGAAGTAGGAGGAGGAGGAGGGGAAGGGGGTGTTGGAGAGGGAAGTAGGAGGAGGAGGAGAAATTTGTGTTGGAGAGGGAAGTAGGAGGAGGAGGAGAAAGGGGTGTTGGAGAGGGAAGTAGGAGGAGGGAGGAGAAAGGGGTGTTGGAGAGGGAAGTAGGAGGAGGAGGAGAAAGGGATGTTGGAGAGGGAAGTAGGAGGAGGAGGAGGGAGAGCGAAAGGAAATAGGGTCGATGGAATGAATGAGAGAAAGGCCTAAAACCTGAAGAGTAGGGGCAGGGGATAATGAGAGGGGCAGGGCGAAAGGGCGAGAGGACGAAGGCAGAAGAAAAGGCTAGAAGGAAGAAGGGAGTGGACAAGGAAAGGGTAAGGGAAAAAAGGAGGAGAGGAAAGAGAGGACGAGTTCAGGGAGAAAGGGGCAAGACTAGAGAGAGGGAGAAAAGAGGGACCTGAGGGGAGGTTACCAAAATGAAGGGTGAATAGTGAGGGTGTCCAAGGGGAAAAGAGAAATGGAGAGAGAGAGAGAGAGGAGAGAGGAGAGAGAGAGAGAGAGAGAGAGAGAGAGAGAGAGAGAGAGAGAGAGGGGGGGGAGAGAGGGAGAGAGGGAGGGAGGGAGGGAGAGAAGGAGGGAGGGAGAGAAAGAGAAAGAGAAAGAGAGAGATGGAGATAGATAGATAGATAGATAGACAGAGAGAGCGCCAGGGAGAAAGAAGTGGATGATAAGATAAGAGATAAAACAAATATAAGCGAAAGGATAAAGACAAGGGGAGAGGATAAAGAGAATTGGCTAAATGGGGGAAAGCAAAAGCAATAAAGGGGAAAACAGGTAAAGGTGTAGACATTTCCTGGAAGAGAGAGAAAGAGAGAGAGAGAGAAAAAAATGATGGGGAGAAAAATACCAAAATAATTAGTGAGGGGAAACAGCTGACGGAGGATGAAATGAAAATTGCAAATGAGGGAAGAAGATAAGAAGTGGGTTGGAAGCTTTTAAGTTTATGCAAAGCCAAGTTATTCGTCCGAGTCAGGGAAGGGCTTGTCAAGAGGAATGTTGGCATGCAAGGGTATTTCTTAGTGTATATACGTATATATATATATATATATATATATATATATATATATATATATATATATATATATATAGAGAGAGAGAGAGAGAGAGAGAGAGAGAGAGAGAGAGAGAGTGAGAGAGATAGAGAGACAGATATATAGATAGGTAGGTAGATATTTACGTGTATATACATGCATACATGCATATGTATATATATGTATACATAGAAATATACATATATACATACAAAAACACACACACACACACACAATATATATATATATATATATATATATATATATATATATATATATATATATATATATATATATATATATATATATATATATATTTTATATATATACATGTATATGTATACACACACACATATATATACTGTGTATGTGTAAGAATGTGTGTGTGTGTGCATACAGATATTTGTATGTAACAAGAAACGCAATCCCCAAATAAAAAGCGGCGAAGAACAATTCCGGAATAAAAGGCCTCGACTCGGCTACAAACAGCTCAGTTATACAAGGCGAGAGGATCAGAGAACGCCACACAAAGATCAAATAAAAGTTAACAAAGAATATTGGAAAGAAATGCGAAAAGGAGTGAGGGCGATTTCCGAGAATATTGTCGGAAGAAAAAGAGGAAAAAAGGGGGAAAGAAAACGAGACGAGGAAAATTTCCGACACGAAAGGAGGGGGGGGGGTAGGTCACGGAAGGAAAAGACGAGGGGATGGGGGGGGGGGTTAGGGTAGAGGGTTAGGCTCAGGTGGTGATTATGGTGGTGATGATTTCGAGAATGGTGGTGGTAATGATGGTGAAGCTCGTGTCGTTCGGTGTAGAGGTGGAGAAGGTGATGGTGGTGACGGTAATGATGTGGGTAACAGAAGAGGATGGTGACAATGTTGATAGCTTGGAAAGAATGCAGAGTTCATGTGAATAATAGTGGTTATGCTGATTGGCTTTGTACTTAAGTAAACAAGAAAGAGAAAAATAGAAATTAATTTAAAGGGAATATCTGAGAGAGAGAGAGAGAGAGAGAGAGAGAGAGAGAGAGAGAGAGAGAGAGAGAGAGAGAGAGAGAGAGAGAGAGAGAGAGAGAGAGA
>NC_051389.1:21957339-21959839 GCF_015228065.2 Penaeus monodon
AGCTCTATCACACTCGCCACGATAAAGCGACGTTTGGAGGGGGGTGGGGGTGAGAGTGGGGAGGTGGGGGAAGAGGGAAAAGAAGGATGGGGGGGGATGGGGAAGAGAGAGAAGGAGGATGGGGGGGATGGGGAAGGAGAGAGAAGGAGGATGGGAGGATGGTAGAGGAGGGAGAAGGAGGGTGGGGGGATGGGGAGATGGGAGGTGGATGGGGGGCGGTTAGGGAGTAAAATGAGGAATGGAGAAGAAAGGAGGATGGAGAAGGGGAGAGAAGGAGCAAGAATATAGGGGATGAGAGGAGGGGAGAGGAGAAAAGAGAAGGCGAAGGAAAGAGCGATGGAAGACCTTGGGGGTAGGACGACGGGGAAGGAGGTGGGAAGCGCGGCAGAAGAGGATGAGATGTGAGGAGGCTGGGGAGGGAGAAGGGAAAAGGACGGGGAGGGAGGAGGGGGGGGGGAGCTGGGAGAAGGAGCGAGAGTAGGGGGGTGGGGGGTACAGAGACACAGGGAAGGTGGAGGTAGGATTCTTGGAGCTGTCTAACCGCTCGTTCATTGTCTGGATATTCGTTTAAATCTGATTCGAATTCTTCTTTGCATTTTTTTTTCTGCTGGGAGAAAGGAGGAGTGAGGGAGGGGAGAGGGGTGGAGAGGAGAGGGATGAGAGGGGTGGAGAGGAGGGGAGAAGAGGTAAGGGGAAGCGAAAGGAGGGGAAGTGTGGGGAGGGGAGTAAAGGGGAGAGGAGAGACGACTGGGGGAGGGGTGGCATGCAAATGAATCTCTCCCTCCTCTTCCCCTCCCCTCTCCATCCCCCTTATTGCCTCCCCATCTTACCTCCTTCAACCAGCATTAGAAAAAAATAAACAGACGAAAAAAAAAGACAGAGTGAGAGAGAAGGATTGCAGATCGTCTAACGTAATGGTTTCCACAATTCAAACGCATTTTTCTCGTCGCGAAAAACCAACAGCTCATTGTGGTTCGTCCTGGAATGTTATTTTCGCTTTAGTGGTATTATTCTCTCGATTTTTCCCCCTCGCTCGTCCCCTAGCCTGCGAACCAATTAAGATATCTGCTTCAAAGAAAGATGCAGTCAACAAATATATTCGTTGTGTGTGTGTGTGTGTGTGTGTGTATGTGTGTGTGTGTGTGTGTGTGTGTGTGTGTGTGTGTGTGTGTGTGTGTGTGTGTGTGTGTGTGTGTGTGTGTGTGTGTGTGTGTGTGTGTGTGTGTGTGTGTGCGTGTGTGTGCGTGCGTGTGTGTGCGTGTGCATATCCTTCTCTATTTACGTGAATATACCCAAATAGTAACCAATCAATCCTGCGTCCACGTAAAAAAAAAAAATCTTTTTACAAGACTGGTCTCTAAAAATAGCCAGGGAGAAAAAACTGCCGCCAAAGCCCTCTTGACTTTAATGGAAATGTTTGTTTCGGGATGAATGGCAGAGGATCGTCTCGCAAAATCGTAGTAGTAATGGATATAACAGTGGAACGAGAAATGGGTTCGTGACGACAATTAATCTTGATGCTGTAATAGAAATACGAGAACAATGTATTACAGGAACAGTTGTGCGGGGGCAAAACTCAAGTCAAGGGTAATTGTAGTAGCAGTTGCAGAACTATTAATAATATTATTGGCACGAAACTCAGGATAAAGACCAGTTGAGGTGCTCTTAGCAGTTCACGTAGTAATTAACACAAATATGTATATACACACATACAAGTAAAAAATTTACGTGTATTATATATATATATATATATATATATATATATATATATATATATATATATATATATATATATGTAAAATATATATATATTATATATATAATATATATTCCCTTTTATATATATATATATATATTATAATTATATATATATACATATATATTATTATATATATAATTTTATATTATATATGTAATGATATTCAAACTCTCTTTTCTCTCTCTCTCTCTCTGTCTGTCTCTCTCTCTCTCTCTCTCTCTTCTCTCTCTCCTCTCTCCTTTTCCCCTCTCTCTCTCTCTCTCTGTCTCTGTTCCTCTCTCTCTCTCTCCTCCTCTTCCCTTCTCTCTCTCTCTTCTCCCTCTCTCACTCTTTTCCTCTCCCCTCTCTCTCTTTTCTCTCTTCCTCTCTCTCTTTCTCTCTTCCTCTCTCTCTCTCTCTCTCTCTCTCTCTCTCTCTCTCTCTCTCTCCTTCCTCTCTCTCTTTCTCCCTCCTCTCCTCTCTCCTCTCTCTCTCCCCTCCTCTCTCTCCCCCTCTCCTCTCTCTCTTCTCTCTTCCTCTCTCTCTCTCTCCCCTCTTCTCTTTTCTCTCTCTCTCTCTCTCCTCTCTCTCTCCCTCTCTTCCTCTCTCCTCTTCCTCTCTTTCCCCTCTCTCTCTCTCTTCTCCTCTCTCTCTCTCTCTCTCTCTCTCTCTCTACCCCTATACACACATACAAACCCACAAACATATATATATATATATAAATATATATATAGTATATATATAATATTATATATTATATAA
>NC_051389.1:21974839-21977339 GCF_015228065.2 Penaeus monodon
TACATTGTTTAGGTATTTTTCTCCTATTTTGATACCTTATCCGTTCCATTCTAGCTTCTTGAATATTTCTTCAAGGCAAGCTGAAAAAACAGTTCTGGTGAGATGGCATTGCCCTGTTTAACACCTTTTTAAATTAGTATTTTACCAATTTCCGTGTGGAGCTTGATAGTTGCTGACCCATCTTCGTATATATCTCCCAATATTTTACAATATACCTCCTCTATTCGCTGTCTTCGAATAGCTTCTAGTACTGCTGGTATTTGTTCAGAGTCAAATGCATTTTCATAATCGATGAATGCCATATACAGAGGTTTCCTACATTCGTTTATTTTTTCTCTTATTTTTATGAGCGTCTGGATGTGGTCTGTTGTTGAGAATCCATTGCGGAAGACTGCCTGCTCCCTAGGCTGGTTAGAATCCATACTGTCAGAGATGCGAGTTGTGAGGACTTTCGTGAACAGTTTGTAAGTAACTGAAAGGAGGCCTATGGGTCAGAATTTTTTTAGATCTTTTCTATCCCCTTTTTATGTATCAAAATAAATGTTGCATTTTCTAGGCTTTCAGAGAGAAGGCATTCATTAAAAAGATTGGCTAGTTTCACTGCTGCAGTAATTCCTGCATCTATTATAGGTTCTATACTAATTCTGCCTTCATCTGTTGTTTTCTCTTTCTTCATGCCTTTATGTGCTTTTTATTTCTTCTGTTGTGATGTTAGGTACGTCTCTAGCTACCGTCTTCGCTACAGACGAACCTATCCATGGCTGTTCTTTGATTTGTATAGATCCCTGTAAAAGTGTTCAACTACTTGAAAAATTATTTCATTTCTCTTATATATCATTTCGTCTGGTTTCTTTATTGCATACATTTGATTTCTCCCTATTCTGAGTCTCCTTTTAGCTGTTTTTTGTTGGTACCTGAGATCACTGTTTCATTTTCTATTTGAGTATTGAATTTCTGCACATCTTCTCTCTTCTTTTTATTTGTAGTGTTTGTTAGTTCAACTAATTCTATTTTGGCTTCTGACCATTCTATGGTCGCTCCCAACATATACTTTATTAATAACTCCCACAAATTTTTACTATATTACGCCTATTTGAAATTATGAAGTCGATTTCGTTTTAGATGTCAGATGGCGACTTTCTCGTGCACTACACCTCTCTCTCTCTCTCTCTCTCTGCATATATATATATATATATATATATATATATATATATATATATATATATATATATATTATATATATATTATATATATATATATATATATATATATATATATATATATATATATATATTCACACACTCACATATATGTAAATTTGCGTGTACACACACACACACACACACACATTTCACTTATCCCTTCGTCCCATCGACCGCCGGGCGCCACAGATGACCCAGCCATCAGTTCACACCATCCTTTTCTGTTCTCTGCCTTTGTTAGGGCGTCGCTCGTCTTCAGGACTGTCGAGTGTGGGATGGTGTCGTCCCATCTCTTCTTTTGTCTACCTTTCTTTCTCCCCCTTGTGCAGTGCCTTGTAGGGTTGTCTTGACAAGGCCTGCTGGTTATGTGACATACTCAAAGCACTTCAATTTGCGTTTCTTCACAGGGATATGGAGATTTCTGTAGGGCCTGTTCTTCTTTATTAGTGATATGATGTCTGTATGAGATGCCAAGCAATCTTGAAAAGCATCTTATTTCCGTGGCCTGCATCCTCCGTTCTAAAGCTGTTATTCAGAGACACTTGGGATACCTGCAACGAAAGGCTGGACTGGCATCTCACGCCCATTAGCAATTAACCGTCGAGACAGCCCGACGGTGATTGTCGGGTGATTGGCTGACGGGCGCGAGATGCCGGTCCGGCTCTCCATTTCAGGTGCCCCAAGTGTCTCTGAATATAAGTCTTACAGGCGCACAAGAATATTACGATACCTAGAAAACGCATCAGTCTGATTTTGAACCGAGTATGATGTTGCTGCTTTTCCTGATAATCTTCAGCTTCGCTAATATTTTTATTCAAGCTTTGATCCTTCATCTGTTACAATAGACCGAAGGTTCTTAAAGCTGGATACTGTTTTTAGTTACTGTTCTTCTTTTCCTGGAAGGGCATCAATGTCATCGGCAAAACGCAGGTTTGTTTTTACTGCTACCAACGCTGATTGATCCTTCGAGTGCATCAGTCAAAATTCTTTCAAGAAACATCTTGGAAAGAGTGAGTGAAAGCAAAGTCTTGCTTGATCCCAGCTGTCATCCTATGTCATCAATAAAGTACATTGTGCTAGTGGGTTTATCATACAGGCTTTTTATAACTCTGGATAGCTTCAAGGTAGACCAAAGGGCTACCCTGTCGAATGCTATCTTGAAATCTACGAAGACATAGTTCAGGTCTTGTTAATGTTGAAGGTAACCCTTACACAACATCCTCGGATTGAAAATCTGTTCTTTTGTATTGCACCACGATCTGAAGACTTTTCTGTTCCTTAGCTATGCCCGTGGCTTC
>NC_051389.1:21992339-21997339 GCF_015228065.2 Penaeus monodon
TAACAAAACTCTTTTATGGCCGGTTTTACCACTAGGCCTGTTTTTTTTAGGTAAAAATTGTATTATAGGAAAGGGGAAGACACCGCCCTCTTTTGAAACGAATGCCACCTTCACCTTGGTTGACCTGGAATTCCCCTCTTCTTATAATTCTACTTGTGGGGAGGTGTATATATAGGGCCGGGGCAGCCAGGTCAAAGGGGGGAGAGCATTTTTAGTGAGGCTGGCAGTTACGATGGGTTCCTGGTCTGGTCGCAAGGATACGAACTAACAGGCGGTAAGGCGTCTTCACTTCTTCTCTAAATCTTTATATGGTGATGTGCTCTCTTTTGCGATTTTTTTCTAAGCGTTTCGTATTTTACCCTCTGTTTTTTTTACAGTTTGTGTTCGTGTTTTAATTCTTTTGCATTTTTAGTATTTAATGTAATTTAATGATTGTTGTTTTTTTTAACTTGTTTTATTGACGCAAACCTTTGGAAAGACGGATTCAATACTTTTAAACTCCATCATGCATCCCTCAGCTTCCAGGCTAAAATCAATTTAAATATAATTTAGAAACGCCGATATTTCTGCCTGTTTCTGCTTTTGTATAGAGAACGTAAAAGTATAATGGATAATTTAGGGGAACACAAGAAAAGGGTGCGCCCGAGGCTGAATCTTAGCATAACCCGTGCGATTATCGAGACTCAGATGGGTACGAGTTCAAATCCTTAAATCTGTGACTGCTATCGACTTCAGGTCGACGCGCACTCCATCTCGGACATAACCACGCTAACCAGTGTTGACCCTTGAGCCTTGGTAACTTCTATAAACTTACGCTTGCTTCCTATAACTTCGTTCACACCCTTCAACATGCCTCTTTCTTTAAGAACATAATGCTTTGCGTTCCTGGACGAATTAACCAGGTGGTGGCAGCTAGATTTCGTACCAAGATCGACAGTTAATCTTGCTTACATATCACTACAATACAAAGGCATACTGGCATTTCTTTTTATGTATTCATTATTATATAAAATCAGGAATTTTGTCACTTTTCTTCAATATTCCTGGGTATTTCCATCTAAATTTTAATCATTTTAGATTTTCTTTGATTATCTTATCGTTATCTTATTGTGGTGCCTGTCTTGTGACGTTAGCTATCGTGAATCTACTATTTATGATTATACTTAGGTAATACTTGGTGAGGGTCCCAATTCTCTTCTACGATTTTTCGTTCTTGGTTGTCTCCAGTAGCCTTTGTCTTAAGAGGCTTAGCCTGCAAGGCAGCAGGAGGGGGTTGCCAATTAAAGCCACAGAGCCCCCCCTACCCGTGAGACAGACTAGCCCCCGCCAGATGCCAACCCGGTATTTCATAGTCTCGGGGAGAGCTCACAGGCACTACACCTTGCTCAAGGATACCTGGAGGTGTTTCTCTGATTAAATAAACGAATAATATATAGAACGGAAATATGGTCAATTAAATGTTAGAAATATAAGTGACTGTTTTATTATCAAACCAATTTATGTGATTCTCATGTTTGTGTTGGAGTCTTCATTGTAACGCGGTAAAGTATTCTAAAATAATCAAAATATTTCAGGTATAAGTACTTCATTTAGAGGAATAACTACATTTTGTTTTGCCCCTTGCCTGTTTGTTTACATCAAAACTCACTAAATGGTCCTCAGAGCGACTTGATCACTGGAAAAGAGTTTTTTTAACCAGAATCAGGACGAAATGTAGGAGCTCAAAGAGAAGCGTGCCCTTTTTCTGAATGTTCACATGTAACTTGCTTCCTAAGTAGCTACCAAGCCTATGTGCGAGTTGCCAATGGTTCTCCATCTCCCAGACCAACACACATTCGGACAGACTCTGATGAAGTAGGATTTCAAAGGAAATTTGCCTTTATTCTATGCACTTAGAAGATCGACCTGCCACACCCCATCCAGTAAGTTGGCCCTTTGTCCATTTAAACCTGCGCCAGGCATTTGAATTATACGCTATGGTAAAAGCTTTGCTTGTGGAGTATTTATACATGGTATGCGATCAATTTTAACCCAGTTTTGAAAAAATATATATTTTGACTATACCCTCTTGGTACCGGACAACCCCTTAACAATAATGTTGCAACTGGAGATAATTATGCTATTGATGATAATAATTATAATAATTATAACAACTATCAGTAATATTGAATGCTCGGTACTCTTGAAAAGCGAGAAATCAACAAAGAAACAATAAATGATGATAATAAATAATTGAATAGATAAGTAAATTCATCAGCCTATCTACATAAAAAAAAACAGAGACACCGAAACCTTTACACTTTTCTTCGACGAAAAATGTAACGCGGTTTCAAGTCGAGGCGAAGGAGGAAAACTTAGTGCTTTCGAGGGAAGGTAATCATGGTGTCAACGTGAACGGGCTCGCGACAGAGATCGATGGAACAGCTCCATTACACGTGGCTCTTGAAACCGAATCTGTTTAGAGGTCTCGGTCGGGGAGGGGGGGGGGCGGGGATTAGGGATTTGGTGTGGGGGGTGGGTAAGGGATATAGGTATGGAAATGGGGGGAGGAGGGGGAGACGGGAAGATGGGGAATAAAAGGGAAGGAGGGACAAAGTGGAGGGAGGAGAGAGTATTGATAGAAGGGGGGAAGAGAGGCGAGGATGGAAGGTCTGGTGGGAGAGACAAGACAGGAAGGAGAGAGGGAGAGGGACAGGAGGATTGGAGTCAAGGTGAGGGTGAGGGGAGGAGGACGGAGGTGAGATGTAGGGAGAAGGAGGATCCAGATGAGAAGTAAAGGGGTGGAAAGAAAGGGAGTGGGAGGGGGGAGATGAGAGAGAGAGAAGGGGGCACGGAAAGGGAGAAATAAAAGGAGGAGGAGTTGGGGTGAAGTGAGGGCGCAGAAAGAGAGGGGGGGATGGCTTACAATGAATGGAGAATAGGAAAGGAAGAGGGAGAAACAGTGAGGATAGGGGAGTTATAGAAGGAAGAGAAAAGAAAACTAGGGGAGGAAGTAAGAAATAGGAGGAGAGAGAGAGAAGAGTTGATGAAGGAAGGAGAGGTGGAGTTGGAGATATGGAGACCCAGGGGATAACCAGAGGAAAAAGAAGGAAAAGACAATAATGTCTAGAACTGAGGAGATGGTAGAGAGGAGAGAATGAAGGAAAATGGAGAGAGAGAAATAAATAGAGATAGCGAGAACGGATGAACAGAGAATTAACGAGAATGATAAAAATATAACAAACATATATCAGATAGAGAAAAAGAGAGAGGGGGGGGGGGAATAGAGAGAAGGAAAAATGAACATACAACCGGATAGAAAGAGAAATTAAAATTCTTACACTTTGTAGGAGCCACATGTTAGCATCTGAAAAATGAAAGGAAGTTTTGAAAAATAGAGAAATAGAAAACACAAATAATAAAAGCAGAATGATATGAGCGTAACATTCATCAACCAACACTTCCGTTAAGAAGCGACCTCGTTTCCTTTAGGTCGCTAAAAGGGTTAGCTGAAAATTTTCCTAGTTTATTACGTTTTTTTAACGATTTTTTTTTTTCTTTGGTTTACCTGATTTTTATTACCAAAAAGTGTACGTTGATGAAATTCCTTCCGGGTAAGTGAGTCACACTTTTCGAAGCCAACGTCTAACAAGCTTAAAAATGTGGAACGGCTGTGTCATAAACACTCATGATTGGAAAAGAATGACCAGCCCGGCTTTTCGTAACTTAAAGCATTTTGTTATCTTTGCGTCTTTGCTAGAATGTTCATAAACGCTGACATGTATGTTGCAATCTATCTATCCATCTATCTATCTATCTATCGATCTATCTATACACACACACACATATATATACATATATGCGACATATATAGCAGATATCGCTTAGGAAGTCGCTGTTGTAGCGCGCTGTAACGTGGTTAATTAGGAATAGTATCTAATCAAGCAAGGGTGGCACTGCCAAACACCTATTAGTAACAAATTGAGAGGAGTCTAAATCCTGCAGTAGATTATAGCTATTGAATATATGCATATACATATATATATATATATATATATATATATATATATATATATATAGATAGATAGATAGATAGATAGATAGATAGATAGATAGATAGATAGATAGATAGATACACATGTATATGTACATATATGTGTATATATACATATGTATATAAATATATATATATATATATATATATATAAATGTATATGTATATATATATATGTATATATGCATATGTGTATGTATATATATATATATATATATATATATATATTTTTTTTTTTTTTTTTTTTTTTTTTTTTTTTTTTTTTTTTTTTTTTTTTTTTTTTTTTTTTTTTTTTTTTGACGGTAAGTTCATGTTTGAGCCGCCGTGGTCACAGTATAATACTTAGTTGTAGTTTTCATGTTGTGATGCTCTTGGAGTGAGTACGTGGTAGGGTCCCCAGTTCCTTTCCACGGAGAGTGCCGGTGTTACCTTTTAGGTAATCATTCTCTCTATTTTATCTGGGCTTGGGACTGACTTGGGCTGGCTTGGCCACCCAGTGGCTAGATAGGCAATCGAGGTGAAGTTCCTTGCCCAAAGGAACAACGCGCCGGTCTGTAACTCGAACCCTCGAACTCAGATTGCCGTCGTGACAGTCTTGAGTCTGATGTTCTAACCACTCGGCCACCGCGGCCTCTATATATATATATATATATATATATATATATATATATATATATATATATATATATATATATATATACTATACACTCATATATATCTACCACATGTATGTATATATACATATATCTGTCTATCTATATATACATATGCGCACACACACACACACACACACACACACACACACACACACACACACACATATACACACACACACACACACACACACACACACACACACACATACACACACACACACACACACACACACACACACACACACACACACACACACACACACACATATATATATACATATATATATATATATATATATATATATATATAT
>NC_051389.1:22019839-22022339 GCF_015228065.2 Penaeus monodon
TGCCCATACATACCAAAATTACCTTATAGTGAAATTTATTTTATATCTGTAGTCATATCCACTGGATATTACCACGGGAAAAAATAACCCCATGCTTTACAAACGTACAGTTCCTGTTGCTTCACTTCACTTATGGCAATGCTATAATAAAGCATTAATGCTAAAGTACATGATGTATCGCCTCTTAGCATGAATGCTGGTAGACGCATTCTGAAGTCAGACTTGAATTCCTCCTCGCTTTATAGGGGTACAATGTTCTCTGCATAAGCACCAACTCTGACTGGATTCCGGACCCTATGTCGTCTCTGTGCAGCTTCCTCTGCTCCCCATAGATCATTTTTTAAAGCAACTATTAAAGCTGCGTCTAAAATGGGATCGTCTAATTCATCTAAAAGGACAGCAACTCCGGCAACACGCCTAGCAGCGTCGGCCATATTGGTATAATTGCTTGCAGTAATCAGCTGAGAGGCGTTTCGCGTGGCGAAACCGTTCACTCTGACCGTTTTGGGCCTGTGCAAGGCGCACCGTGCGGAAAGGCCCAAGTGAACGCACGGAGTAAGGATAATGATAACAACAATAATAATAACGATGATATTTGTAATGATAATGGTGATAAAAAGAATAATAAAGAAAACGAAAACCATTAAGATGATAGTGATGATACTAATACCAACAATGAAAATGATATTGAAAACATTAAAAGTATATTAATAATGGTAGCAATGATAATGCTAATAATCATAATCATAATAATGATAATGGCAGTGATAACGATGATAATAAGGATGACGATGGTGATGAAATTGATGATAGTGAGATACCAATGATGATAATGAAAGTAATAATAATAAGTAAAATAATACTAATAATGATAATATCATATTATCATTAATATCATTATCATAACGTTACCATCAATTAAGCATTATTATTATTATTGTCTTTATCATTATTATCACTATTAACATTATTACTGTTATCACTAATGTTTTAATCTATCTTCATATCAATACTATTGTCGCATTATTCCTGTTATCAATATTATATTATCATCAATATTGATATGAACATATATCAGTGAATACAATTCTTTTCATTGCTATTATTTTCATAATCGGCAGTGTCAGTTGTTATGGTGTTGTTATAAATTATAATTGTCATTATGATACTGTACTATACTTCTCATTAAAACTTATTAAAAGTAGTGCATTATATGATAATAATCATGATAATTATAATGGTAATAATAATCATAGTAACGATGGGATACTGATGATGAGGATTATGATAATAGTAATATTGATAATGATAATAGAAATCACAATGATAATAATTATAATAATAATAATGATAATAATGATAATAATGATGCTACTACTATTACTACCACTACTAATACTACTACTACTAATAATAATAACAATATAATAATAATAATAATAATAATAAATAATAGCAATAACGATACTGATAAAAAAAATACAGAAATAACAGTAATAATAATAACAATGATACTAATTATGATAATAATATAATTGATAATAATAATAACGGTAACATAATCAACAACAACAACCACAATAATAATAATAAAGATAACAATAATAATGGTAATGAT
Source organism: Penaeus monodon (assembly GCF_015228065.2). Taxonomy (NCBI): domain Eukaryota; kingdom Metazoa; phylum Arthropoda; class Malacostraca; order Decapoda; family Penaeidae; genus Penaeus; species Penaeus monodon. The sequence goes on from NC_051389.1 coordinate 22,021,458, forward strand.
AACAATAATAATAATGATAATAATAATAGTAATAATAATAATGATGATAATAATTATAATAATGAAGATTATTATTATTATAATTATAATAAAAATAATAATAATTATTATTATTATTATTATTATTATCATTATTATTATTATCATTATTATCATTATTATTATATAATAATAATTATGAGGATATTAATAATGATAACGGTGATGATAATGATAACGATGATAACAATAATAATAGTGAAAATGATATTAACAACAACAACAATAATATAAATGTTACTGATAATATTGATAATAATAATAATAATAATAGTAATGATAATAATAATAATGATAATAATGATAATGATATCAAAGATAATGATAATAACAATGATGATAGTAAAAAAATAGTGATAGTAATGATGATGTTAATGATAATAATGATAACGACCATGATAATTATACTACTGCTACTACTACTTCTAATGATAATGGTAATGATAATGATATTAAAGGTAATTACAATAATAACGCTAAAAATGGAAAAGATAATAGTAGTAATAATAACAATGACGTTGATGATGATAGTAATAATAATAATAATAATAATAATTATCATTATTATTATTATTATTACTATTATTATTATTATATAATAATGATGGCGATGATGATGATGATGATAATAACAATAATGATAATAATAATAATAGTAATAATAATAATAATAAAAATAATGATAATAATAATAATAATGATGATGGTAATATTAATAATGATGATGATAATAATAATAATAATAACAATAATAATAATAATAATAATAATGATAAATGGTAATGAAAACAATGATGATAAAACTAAGCACAAGAACAAGAACAACTACATGAATAATGGTTA
>NC_051389.1:22049839-22059839 GCF_015228065.2 Penaeus monodon
GTTTTTCTTTTTCCTACCTCCCCTTTTCCTTTTTTTCTTTCTTCCTATTTTTTTACTTCTTAACTATCTCCGAGAGTAGACCTTTTGATTTTACCTTCGGCAACTTTTTTGCAGCTGTAGTTTTCGTAGGAAACAATTTAACCTTGTTTTCCCCTAATTAGGAATTGGCCTCCTATAACAAAAAAAAGTCAACCCAACGGGGCCCTAGGAAATCAAATATTTTTTTTCAAGGGATAAGGAGAAATTTAAATTGAAAAAAAATCCCAATTTACATTATTTGAAAAATATTTTACTAACCCAAAAAGGGAAGAGTCTTAAAGAGGTCAAAATGTTTTAAAAACCGGAAAAAATGAAAAGTAATGTCGTTTGAAGTAACGAAGCAAGGGGACACAATCGAAGCGAAGCCAGAAAAAGAGATTTAGCAAAGCCTTTCCTCGCAAGTACCTAAAAATTTCAGTGTTTTATTATATTTTAGTCCAATTCAAGAAAAAAAATCATAGTAAAGTGAAATGATGATAAAACCCCCCAAATATAGCTTTAATTTTCTTAATTTTGGGCATAGTATGTATAATATATAAAATAAAAATATATTAATATAATATATATTAATATAGACACACACACACACCACACACACACACACACACACCACAACACACACCAAACACACACCACACACACCCACACACGCATTCGGGTGTGTGTGTGTGTGTAGGATGTATATGTGTAGATCCTTTTGGGTTTATATATATTATATAATAAATATATATAATTTTAATGGAATATATGAAATATATAGTAATGTAATGTATTCAAATAATAATACATAAATATATAATAAAAAATTTTATATATTAAATAATAACAAAAATTACACTTTTATACACACCCACACACACAACACACAAACACAAATATTTTAAAATAATATAATTATATATATATATATTAATATATATATTATATTACATAAGACACAAAAACACACACCACACCACACACCCAACAACACACAACACACACACACCATATATATAATAAAATATATATATATGGTTGTGGGTGGTGTGTGTTGTGTGTGTGTGGGTGTGTGTGTGTGTGTGTAACATACATACACACCACACACACCAAATATAGATTAATATATATAATATTATATATATATATATTATATATAATAATATATTTATAATTATATTATATATAACACAGACAACACACGCACACACAATATATGTGTGTATATATAGGATAGATATGTATAATTTTAATATATTATATATAATTATATTATATAATATAATAATATATATAATTATATAAATATATATATATAAATAATATATAAAAATAATATAACACTCATCATAAATAAGGGGATGTCATGTTGAGCAGCCTGGCCCTCTCCTTCCCCAAACTCGATTTTCGTTTTCTTTTATTTGTCATCGACAGGCCGAACATCTTTATTTTGTCGCCAGTTTGTTTTGGCTTCCCTTTCCCTTTTTCCCTATCACCACTTTGTCAGAAGTTTTTCTCAATATTTTTACTTCTTTTTAAAATTTTTTTTTTCCACTATTCGTCATTCATTTTTTCTGTCCATTTAATATGTAGTACTGTCGTAACACCATTTTTCAAAACATTGCCCTTTTTCGTCTATCTTCTTCGCACCCAACATCAGCACCAAGGGAAAATGGGAAAACTAATGGTCATAACCCTGGGGTTTGTCAGAAAAATGCTTCGGTCTTTCCAGATGTTTTTTGAGAGCAACTGGGGCGTTTTTGGCTTTGGGAAATTCTTTTTTATCTTGGGAATCTAATATTATATTTAAAAACAGCTCCAAGATAAGTGAACTCTTTCATTTTTCCACAACCACTCCTTTGATTGTAACATTTTCATCATCTTTCATTGGGGTTATCTTTGAATCTTCTGATTTAGTTTTTTGGCTTTAAAAAAAAAAAACACCCTTTTCGTTTGTTCTCTAATTTTATCAGTAGTTTTTGAGTTCAGTGATCTGCGGGCAATAAAAAATTCATCGGGTATTTTGATTTGATATTTTGATCCCCAACATCTACATTTCCCTTAAAATCCAGGCATTCTCATAATTGCTCAGAAATATTTTAAAAAAGGGGGGAGACAAATCAACTTGCGTACCCCTTTGGATGATTTCGAAACCATTCTGTTCCCCATAAGTGGTTTTACAGTTGTTGTTTTTTTGGTAATCATGGTTTTTATTAGTTGGATGATGTGTTTGGAAATTTATATCTTTATGTTTTTCCCAGAGGAATGTGATAAACATATCAAAAGTTTTTGAGTAATCAATGAAAAACAGGTAAGGTTTTTTGTTTTTCTCTTTTTTTCTCCATATCAATTTCGATTTAGAATCTGGTTCTGGTCCCTTTTCCAGGCAAAAACCCGCTTTTTTCGTCTGCAATTCTTTTTGATTTTAATTCATTTTTTCAGCAATAATTTTAAAAACAAAATTTTTGTGTGTGACTTATTAATGCTTGTCCTGTTATTTGCAGGAGGCGTCACCTTTTTAGGTAGGGGAGTAAAGACTGATTCTACCCAGTTTCGGGTCATTTTTTTCTTTCCCAAAATTTTTGTACAAATTTTGTAAAGAAGATTCAACCTTTCGCCAGCATTCTTGATTAGTTCTTTTCATTATTCCCGGGATCTTGTCTTTCTTTCATTTTTTTAGGTTTTATAATTCATCTAGAGTGGGGGGGGTTCATTTCGCTTTTTGGTTTAAATTTAATGTTTTTGTTAGATTTTTTTATTTTTTTTTTTTTTTGTAGGGGTTTGGGAAAATTTTGTTTTCCAAACTATTTTTGATTCTTTCCACACAAAAACAAGTCCATCTTCAGTTTTGATAGTGTCCATTGGGGTTTTAAAATTTTTCGTGTAAGTTTCGTCCCCTTGGTAGAGTTTTTTAGTTTTTTATTATAAAACAGTTTTCAATTCTCGGCAATGTATTTAAATATTTTTCCTTATCTCGTCGAAATAATTTTTTAATTTTTGTATTTAGTTTTTAAATTATTCTTCACGGATTATAAACCCCTTTGTTTTTGGGCCATTTTCTTGTTTTTTTTTCATTAGTGTTTCTTCAGATACCAGGGGAATTTGTTTTTTCCTTTTGGCGATAGTTTCAAAAACCAGCGCTGCGGAGTTTTTTTTCCTTCTTCCCAAACTATTGGTGTTTTATATACTTTGATTGAGTACTTCAAATTTTTTTGACAATGTTATAATTTGTAATTTTTTCAAGATTTTTTGTAGTCGAGTTTAGAGAGGTGATGAACGCTCCTTTTTTTGAGTCTTTTGAAATGATATTTAGAAGTTGGTGGTCACTGTTGCAGTGGGCACCAGGTTTTGTCTTGGGCATTTTTTATTTTTTCATTTCGGGTTTCAAACAAGAGTAAATTTTGGTTGCGGGTTCTTTTGTCTGGTGAAAACCACGTGTAAAAGTGTTTTGGGGTGGGTTAGAAAATTGTTGGCGTAATAGATTATTTGTACTACAAAATTTAAATAAAATCTTCCCCCTTTTTCATTATACCCCAAAGACCAAATTTTCGCAAGTGTCTTTTTTTAGTTTTTTTTGCCTATTTTGGCATTGGGTCCCCCAGATATTTTTACATCTTTTTAGGGATTGTGTCAAAAGTTTTTTTGGAGAGGTTAAAAAAAATTTTCCATTTTTTATCATTTGCAACGTTGGTTGGTGGTAGCATTGTATAAACTAATTTTATGGGGTTTTTGTTGTATTCGACTTTAAAATGCGATCATTTTTTGGGGGCTGTCCCCAATTTAGTGAATTTGTTTTCGTGAGAATAAAAACAACCCCGGACAAATTTTTTCCCTTTTTCTTTTCCAGAAAAAAAAAAAATGTTTTGTTTTTAGTTGAAACTTCCTTTTGCTTTTAAAATTGGTTCAGTTTCTAGTATTTGAATTTGTATCTATCCTTTTCGTACAGCCCAGTATGAAATTTTACCCATTTTAAATTTTTTCTTACGTTCCAGTTCCGTTTTTTAATGTGTTTTTAATTGGAATTTTTCTTTGTCTTCTTGTTTCCCAGAGCATTTTAACATTGTCCCCGGGTTTGCCCAGAAAACTCGCCTTGAAAAACCACGCGCGGGGGTGGGGTATGAATTATAAATTCGTATTTAATCATGGTGAGAGGTTTGTCAGGAGAAAAGAAAAGTTGAAGGAAATTTCCCCCAAAACTGGGAGGAACATCCTCCCTTTGAAAAAAGTACACTGCAATACGCCAGCAAAATTTTTTGATTTAAACCAGTAATCAGTAGAACCGAAGGGGTTTTTACCCGAAACCCCTGCCCCGCTGCCCACAGCTAACCGCAACCCTGGCATAGGGAGCTAATAGGGTGCTCTGCTTGTTTAAGGGAACCCCAGGGGTGCAGTTTTTTTTCTTACCAGGGCAAATATAAAATTTTAATATATATATAATATATATATAAATATATATATATTATAATAAAAAATATATGTGTGTGTGTGTGTTGTGGGGGTGTGTATGGTGTGTGGGAATTATGTGTGTGGTGGTGTGTTGTGTGTGTGTGTGTAGCATGTGTGGATATATATATATAAAATTTTATATATATATAAAAATTTTATATAATATATATATTTATATAAAATTTTACAAAATTATATTAATTATATAAAATTAACTATAATAATTATATATTATATATTAATTATATATATTAAACCTGTATAAAACGAATTATGTAGTAAACACACACCACCAAAACACCACACACACACAACCCCACATACACACACACACACAACACACCCCCACCAAAACCACACACATATATAATAAAATTTTATATATAATTTTTATATAATATATATTATAATACTATATAACCCTATATTTATAATATATATATAATATATAATATAATATGTATGAAATTTTAAAAAATATATTGGATATAATACAAATATACACACACACACACACCAACCCAAAAACACAAAATATAGATAAATATTTAAAAATATATATATTAATTATTTAATATATAATATATTATTATATATAATATATGGTGTGTGTGTTGTTGGGTAAATATATATGTAATATAATACTTTTATAATAAAAATGTATAATTTCACACACACACACACACACACACACACACACACACACACACAAAATCGCACACAAAAATGGAATATATATAAATATAAATAAATATATATATAATAGTTATATTAAAATATAATTAAAAATATATTATGATTAATATATAATAATAAAATAATAAAATGTATTTATAATATGTATATGATATATAATACATATAAAAAATATGTGAATTAAAACATATATATTATTATATATTATATATATATAATATAATATTTGTGTGTGTGTGGTGTGTGTTGGTGTGTGTGTGTGTGGTTTTGTGTTTTATGTATTATATATATGGTATGGGGTGTTTGTGTTTGTGGTGTGGTGTGTGTGTGCGTGTGTGGCGTGTTTTGGATTATAAATATAATAAATATATATCTTTTTTTTAAGGCCCCCGTCTGAAGGACGTGGGGGATCGAAATTTCCCTGATTTTTTTGGCAATTTAGGGCGGTGGTTTTGCCCCGTTTCTTTCCGCCCGGTGTTTTTATCGATCACCATCCTATTTCCCCGGGTTTGGGCCGGCATTGATTGGGGTGGCTTGCCCCCCAGCGGTAGGCAGGCAATCGAGGTGAAATTCCTACCCACGGAACAACGGGCCGGCCGAACCCCCGAAATCAGTTTCCGTTGTGACAGCTTTTGTCCGGGCTTAACCACTCGGCTACCGCGGCCGCTTTATACATAAATAGATATATATACTTAATATAATATAATATATATATATAATATATATAATATATTATATATGTACAAAAAACACACACACACCACACCACCAAAACAACACACAACACACACAAATATATTATATGATAAATAATTATATATTATATTTTATAAATATAAATAAATATAACACAAAACACGCACACACAACACACACACACACCCACACACACACACACCCCACACACACACACCACACACAACACACACCACACACAATATATATATATGTGTGTGTGTGTGGGGGGTTTGGGACTGTGTGTGAAATATATATGTGTGTGGTGTCAAACCCCCCCACTTGATTGCCCACCTCGACAAGCGCAGTTCCTCCGTCACCAGCATTGTCAAGATACAAGAAAGCCTTTGACCCGGTGGGGCAGCAGCTTTTCCCCGGGCACCAGGGATGCCTCATCCCTGGCTGCAGCTTTTTTTTAACAGGAACGGCGTGCGCTGCAGGGTCAAGTTTTTCCCGCCCCCTGCCACTCAGTGCGGAGTACCCCAGGGGACTAGAATGGTCCCCCTTTTTGGGTCCTCGTCATGATTTTAAAACGCGGCCGGGTACCCAGCACCGTTTTGGGAAAAACGGGATAACTCGACCATCGCCGCCGCCATTTACAGTTCCCGCCCGACCACCGCCCCTCAGCGCACCTCGACAACCTCCTTCCCGGACCCCCGCAAATCACGCACATCAACCCCCGAAGCGGTCGTGATGCAATTTGACTTTTCCACCAACCCCGCCCCCGCACCATCTTCACGCACGAGGTAGTTGTACAACCAAGTTTTCGGTTCACACCACCTGGACGCAGCCCTCAGAGACACCGTGAGGTCGCTCGTAAAGCTTCACATGCTGCGTCGCCTCAAGTCGTCTGGTTCCCATTTGGAGCTTAAAATTTAAGGCATTAAACCTGCCCAAACTGACCTACCCCCCGCCGGTCCCCATGCTCACTGCCACCCAGTGCTATAACTGAGAGGTACAGATAAGGGGAGCCACATTATTCCGGTCCTGCCCATCCAGCATGCAGCACCTTGACTACCCAGGGGCCCCACCTCTTTCGCCCCTCACTACACCACCCCATTGAGCAGTTCGCCGTTTGTGCGTACTATCCCGCCCCCTCGACCTGCCTTTCCCCGCGCCGCCCCCACGCCGGGCCCACAGCCGCCAAACGGGGGCGAAAACCCACGTGTCCGACATCAACGAGCAAGTCAGTGGACCGCCCACCACACCCCTTTTTACCTAACAAATAGTCCACAATTACTAGACAACGCTCCCGTTACCTGTACTTGCATTATTTTTTTTTTTTTATTTTCTTGCTTTTTTCCCATAGATTTTTAGTTATCTTTTGTTGTTGTTTTTATTGTTTATGAATATAGTTTGTCTCTTTTTCGTATTTTATGAATATTTTCAACCACTGCCGCAGGTTTATTTAAAAAACCCAAATTATTCATTCATTTTAAAAGGTAGGTTTAGGCGAGCCGCCGTAGTACAGATGATATCAAATTTCAGTTTTTTGTTGTGATGCTTGGAGTGAGTCTGGTAGGGTCCTAGTTTTTTACGGGGTGCCGGTTACCTTTTTAGGGAATCATTCTCTTTATTTTTTCCGGGTTTGGGGGCCAGCACGGGCCTGAGTGGCTTGGCCACCCAGTGGTAGGGAGGCAATCGAGGTGAAATTCCTTGCCAAGGGGGAAAACGCGACGGTCGGGACTCGAACCCCGAAATCAGTTTCCGTGTGCAGTCTTGAGTCCGACGCTCTAACCATTCGACCACCGCGGCCTTAAACCAATTATTAGTATTATTAATATATTGCATGTGATTTTGTGTATGTGTGAGTGTGTGTGTGTGTGTGCTTGTGTTGTTAAGTAGGTAGATATATGTGTGCGTTGTGAACAAACAGACACATTCTAAATCAATTCCATCACGTTTCCGCAGTGTCGTGTCTCGCCTTCTTCTCTCTCCTCACCCCCCCCTTTTTTTTCCCCTCCTTTATGTCATTGTCATAATTTTTGTCCTTCCCCCCCTGCCTCCGGACATTAACCCCCATCTTACTCTCGCCCTGCCACTGATGCCTTGGGAACCTCGCTGGCACAGGTCCTTCCAGATACTTCCGAGAAGAGTATAGTAAATAAGATTTTTTTCTATCTTTCTCGTTATTTTTGTTTGCTTGTTTATTGGTCTTTAAATTTCTTTTTATATTCATTCGTTTGTTTGTTTTTTTTTTTTCTTCCCCAGAATTATGTTTTTTTCCATTTTTTTATTTTTTTTTTCCATTTTTTTTTTTTTTCCCGTATGTATTTATTTCCATTGTTTGGGGGATCGTGTTTTTATTCCTTTGAGGAAATTTGATTTTTGAGGATCTGTAAACCATTTTTGGAAAATTAAGAACTGCGAAAAAAAAAATATATATGTACATATTTTTAATAATATAAATATATATTAAAATATTATATATATATATTATAATATGTATATTAAATTTAAATGAAGGAATAAAGAAAATAACTAGAATGGGAAAAGAGAGGTAGTAATTGACGAGGAAAGGTCTGCACAAATTTTACAAAACATAAAAAAAAAATGAAGAAGAACAAAGAAAATCTAACAGAAAAAAACTCAAGAGTAGATTTAAATAAAAAATGAAAACGGATAAAAATGAAGCTGTAATTGAAATGCTCTATCATTTTTGGATCGTAGACAAAGAAAATCAACGAAAAGATATCCTTTGAAATAAGAGAGAGAGAAAAAAAAACACCCGATTGCAGAAACCTTGCAGCGAATATACATTCTGAGCATAGTGATTCGAAAATTGACAGAAAAACGACTGAAAGACTTTTTTGTTTTTTTCTCTTCTCCTATCATTCCCCGCTGTTTTTTATCATTATCCTCTCTCTCCTCTCTCTCTTCTCTTCTCTCTTTCTCCTCTCTCCTCTCTTCTCTCTTTTCTTCTCTCCTCCTCACTCTTCCTCTCTCTTTCATTTATTCCATTTTTCCTTTTATTATTAGAATATTATTTTCATTATTTTTATTATCATCATTCATCTCATATTATTATTTTATTAGCGTAGTATGTATAGCAGTAGTAGTATTATTTTTTATTATTGTAGTATCATTATCATTATTATTATATTATTATTATTATTATTATTATTATCATTATTTTTTTATCCTTTTATTAATCATTATCATTATTAAATTTGATCAATAATAATGATAATGAATTACTAACATTATCATTATTATTTTTATTTTATTATTTTTAGATTTTGATTATTGTTATTATTTTTTTTATAATCATTATATATTATTATTTATTATATTTTTATTTTCTTATTGTTTATTTTTGTGATTATTTTATTATAATTTTTATTATTATATTATATTTTTCATTTTTTTAAATTTTATTTTTATTATTTTATTTTTATTATTTTTTTATTTTTTTTATTTTAGTTTCATAAAGATGTGTGGATAATTTCATTTTAATAATAAATATAATTTTTATTTTGTTTTTTAAATTTTATTTTTACTAAATTTTATTTTAAATTATTAATTTTTATTGTTTTATTTTTTTTATTACTATTTTTTATTATATTTTTATTTTATTATTTATTTTATTTTATTATCAAATATTATTAAATTATTTAAATATTATTATTTTCATTATAATTCTCATATATCATTATATATACTTAATAAGAAAAAAATAAAATAACGAATTAAATTGGGTTTATTTTTATTATTATTTTTATATTTTATTATTTTATTATTATTATTATTTTATATATTATTATTATTATTATTTTTATTTTTTTATCAAAATTTATACATTTCATTATAAGCTATTCAATTTTTTTTACTTTTCATATTTTATTGGAAATGTACAATACAAATGGTAATAAAAAATGATAATAGTAATAATAAGATAAAATAAGATGATGTAAAACAACAACAAAAAAAAAAATGAAAAAAAAAAAGAATAATTTTGATAAAAGATAATAAAATAAAAAGTAATAAAAATAATAAAAATAAAATAAAAAATAAAAAAATAAAATAATAATAATAATAATAATAATAAAAAACATAATAATAAGAAAAAAATATACAAAAAAAAAAAAAATAAATAAAAAGAAAA
>NC_051389.1:22064839-22102938 GCF_015228065.2 Penaeus monodon
CCCCTTTTTCCCCATCTCTCTCTCTTCTCCCTCTCTTCTCCCTCTCTTCTCTTCTCTTTTCTTTTTTTTCTTCTCTTCTCTTCTCTCTCTTCTCTCTCTCTCTCTCTCTCTCTCTCTCTCTCTCTCTCTCTCTCTCTCTCTCACTCTCTCTCTCTCTCTCTCTCTCTCTCTCTTCTCCCTCTCTTCTCTTCTCTTCTCTTCTCTTCTCTTCTCTCTCTTCTCTCTCTCTCTCTCTCTCTCTCTCTCTCTCTCTCTCTCCTTCCTTTCTCTCTCTCTCTCTCTCTCTCTCTCTCTCCTTCCTTTCTCTCTCTCTCTCTCTCTCTCTCTCTCTCTCTCTCTCCCTCTCTCTCTCTCTCTCTCTCTCTCCTCCTCTTTCCTCTTTCTCTTTCTCTTTCTCTTTTTTTCCTCTCTCTCCATCCTTTTATTTGTTATTTATTATCATCATTATTAACATTATTACTATTACCATTATTGTTGTAATGTTATTGATATGGTTGTTGCTATCATTGCCAATATCAATATTATTATCACTATCAATATCATTATTCATCAGCATTTTCGTTACAGATTATCATTTCCGTTGTAGAATTTAGGTCTTTCTCAATTCATCATTAAGAAGCTTCCTAGTAATACCACCCTTGCCTGTTTGGATGTCCAGCCTAATCAACCGGGGTCCAGCGTGGAACATTTGATCCACGGGGCGACTTCCCCTACGACACCTGCGAATTGAATATATGTACATATGTATTCACATACGCACAAATACACACACACATATACACACACGCACGCGCGCCACACACACTCACACACATACATGCATACATACATATATATATATATATTTATATATATATATATATATATATATATATAATATATATATATATTGTTATTATATACTATACATACATATACATACATTCATATGTGTGTGTGGTGTGTTGTGTGTGTGTGTATTTAATATATATATATATATATTATATATATATATATATATATATATATATATATATATATATATTATATATATATATATATATATATATTCATTCTTCTGAAAAGGATCCGCGACCACCTCTGAGGCATCAAAGACCGGAGCAATTTGGATTTACTCCTAGCAAGTCCACAATAGACCGAATACTAGCGCTTCGAGTATTTTTGTAATTGTCGTGAGTCTGATAGTGGGTTGCTTGCAGCCTACATCGACCTCGTGCAATCGGGAATCGCTATGGGAGATCCTGAGACTCAGAGTTCCGACACAGATTATTGGCCTAATAGCAAGCCTTTATACTGGTACTGAAAGTACTGTAAAGTGTGTGGGGGCTGTCCAAACTTCTTCCCTGTTAATTCAGGGGTGAGGCAAGGCTGAGCTTCTAGCCAAAGTCAGTGTGGAGGCAACACTGGGCAATATCAAGGTCTTGAATTTACCCATGACATTGCTATCCTATCTGAGTCTCTGGAGGCACTAGTGGTGCTCTTGATGCATTTAGACCCTTGGGTCTAGAGGTCTCCTGGACCAAGACCAAGATTCAGGATTTGGGGGCCTGTTAAGGGAACCCGTTCATGCTTGTGGCGAGGACATTGAAGTTACAGAGATTCTTACATACCTTGGTAGCGTAGTCCATATCTCTGGGCTGTCACGTCAATAGACAGATTGGTCTGGCAACAGGAGCCATGAACTCGATCAATAAGAGCATTTGGAGATGTCGGTACCTAAGCAGAAGGACCAAGCTACGTGTCTTCAAGGCCTTGATACTGCCAGTTTTGCTCTATGGAAGCGAAACCTGGCTGCTATCCAGTGTCTTGGAGTCTTGTCTTGATGCCTTTTGTAACAAGTCCCTTCGCCGGATCACGGGGTACAGTTGGCAGGACCACGTGTCCAACCGACGGTTACACTGGCATGAGACCTGATACTTACATAATCCGGGATCGTCAAATCAGGCTATATGGTCACCTAACTCGTTTCCCTGCGGATGACCCTGCCCATCAGGTTGTCTCTCTGCGAGACAACCCTGGGTGGGGGTGCCTGGGGGCGACCCAGGGGTTATAGCGTGGGCAGCTCGACAGCCCCTGTCGGGGGAAAATTAAGATGGGCCGAGGCATTTGGGCCCCTCGGGGTTGGGGAATAGGGTGGATGCGGCCATGCGCCCCCATGGGGCGTTCCCCTTATGAGATATATATAATATATATATTTTTTATAATATATAATATATATAATTTATATAATATATATAATATACACATTTTTTTATATATATAATATATATTAATATATATATATTATTATATCTATTATTATATTTTATTATATATATTAAAATATTATATATATTATAAAATATTAATATTATTACATTTCTATTGTATATATTTATATATATTTATATTTAATTTTATATATGTATATATATATAATTTAAAGGGCATCCATAGTATTACAATATTGACACATACCATACATAATGTGTGTGTGTGTTGTGTGTGTGTATATATATAATAATTATTATATATATTTTATATTATTATATATATATATACGTAATTAAATATACACACACATCCCACACACCACACACCACACACACACACCCACACACCCCCACACGCACACACACACACACACCCCAAACCACACCACCCAACATACACACACCACCATACGCACACACACCACACAACACCACCATACCACACACACACAAAACCACCCACCACACACACGCATATATATAATATGTGTGTGTGGGGTTTGTGTGTTGTTGTTGTGGTGTGTTGTGTGTCATATTATTATATATATATATATATTTATATATAAAATATTATTTAAATTATATATATATATGTTTTTGTATGCATATATTATTTTATATAAAATATATTTTAAAATTTTATATTAATATTTATATATTATGTTGTATTATTATATATAAAATTGCATACTAAATTTTTAATTATTATATATTTATTATATATATTTATATATATTATATATATACAATTTAATATACAGTGTATTTCCTCTACTAATATTTATATTTTAAAATTTATATATTATATATATAATATATATTATAGTTATATTTTAAAAAATTATATTAATATATATATATTTAATATAATATAATTTAATTATATTTAAACAAATATAAAACGTCTTTTTACTTCTGAAAAGGATCACATTAACTGCAGTGTTTACTAAAGTCTTTGATGTCATCGCTGATCTCCCTGTTAGAAAGAAAACAAAAACGAAAAGATATTTTTAACTTATGTTTGCTTCTTAAAACTTTCATAATCACCTTTTTTTTACATTTTCCTCCTTTTTTTTGTCATCATTATCTGTTTTTCTAACATATTTCAGATATCGATTTCAACACGGCAACTCTTTTTTCAGCGTACCCCCCCCTAACCTTAAAAAAAATACTCACCTTTCATAAAGGTTAAAATTTTTATGTCTCCTCTCCCCTAATCTCCTGTTTATAAATTACTTGTTCGTCCCCCCTTCGCTCGGAACAAAAGTTCGCTTTCTCGTACCTCGTCAAGCAAATCAATTCAAATTTCGGGTTGCTTTTGCGGGCCCTTTGGTTAAAGGCTGGGGTTAATTTTTTTTTGTTTAAAATTTGGATTTAAATAGCTGTCGGTATTTGCTTTTTTGTGATGTGATGGTGATGGGGAATGGTGATGATGGGAATGATAATATAAGATAGATGGGCATGGAAGTGAAAAATTTGATACTTATAGGGTACCATTTTTCCCACAGGTCCCGATGGCGATTACAGGATGGGGGTTAATATCAAATATAAGGACTACAAAAAGTAATATAAAAAATAAGATAGTAACAAAAATATGATATGAAAAAGAAATTATATTATTATAACCATCATTTACGTCATTATTACTTTATCACTATTATTGTTATTATTTCATAGTATTATTATTATTATTATTACTATTATTTTTTTTTCTTATTATTATTTTGATTATCATTATCTTTTATTATTATTAATTTTATTATTATTATTATTATTTTATTATCATTACATTATCATTATCTTTACATTATCATTATCATTACCTTTCCCATTCCCATTATCTTATCTTTATCATTACATTTCTTATTATTTTTTTTATTTATTTTATTTTGTTATTATTGTTTTAATTTTTATTTTCATTTTTATTTTTTATCATTTTTTATTATCATTATTTATTACTATTATTATTTTTTTTTTGTTATTTGTTCTTGTTAATATTATTGCGTTGTTTGTTGTTTATTTTTATTATTTTATTACTGTTATTATTATTTTTTATTATTATTATTATTGTTGTTGATCTTGTTTTTGTTGTTGTTGTTTTGTTGTTTTTTAAATATTTTTCTGTTGTTTTATTATTATTATTTTTATCATTATTTTTAACTTTCATTATCTTACATTACATTATCATTATCATTTCATTACCACTACCATTATTTATATTACATTAATTTCATTATCTTATCTTATTATTATTATTTTTTTATTATTATTATTGTTATTATTGTTTTTATTATTATTATTACTATTATTATTATTTTATCATTATATTATTATCATTATTATTATTACTTTATTATTATTTTTGTTATTTTTGTTCTTGTTATATTTTGCTGTTGTTGTTGATGTTGTTGTTATTATTTATTTATTATTTTATTTTATTTTTATTGTTGTTGTTGTTTTTTGTTTTTTTGTTGTTTTAATTTTTTGTTGTTGTTATTATTATTATTTTTTTTTATTATTATTTTTCAATATTATTTTATTATTACCTTTTATTTTTTTTTTTTTTATTATTATTATATTATTATTATTTATGTGATGATGATGATGATATGATGATGAGGATGATGATGATGATGATGATGATGATGATGATGATGATTATCATTATTATTATTATCATTACTATTATCATTAATGATATTATTATTACTACTATTATTACTATTATTATTGCTATAATCATTATTGATATTATTATTATTTCTTATAATGTAAAAGATTTATTGTTTTATAATCTTTATTGTAGCCAATAAAAACGCCCCAATTCTTCATTCTTTTTAGATTTTTTAAAATCCTTTCGAGCTTCATTTTGGGGAGCGGGCCTGTACATTCAATAAATGGTATAAACCAAGAATATTTGTGTCGCTCTTTCAATGGCTCGTGTAGGTGTGTGTGTTTTCCTTGTGAGTAGGGGGTGTGTGGGTTGTGTGTTCGCACAAAAGGGTTTTACCATAAGTTATTCAATTAGTAACAGCTATGTAAACGCAGCACAAATTTTCATTTGTAAAGGAATACACTTTCAGTGCATCGATTCAAAACCCGCATGTAAATCCATTGTATCAAACGTTTCATTAATTTTTTACTTTTCTTTGGGGTTTTTGCACTATTCGTGCCTGATTCCCCTATATCGTGTTAATATGTTAAAATGATTTTTTGTCCCCATGGCATATTTCAACTCGTATATGTAATATATTATAATATATTTTAAAAAATAATATTATATATATATATTATATTTTTTTATATATATTATCTTTTGGTATACAGGGGAAATTTTGTTTATCAGCATTTTTGGATTTTTATTTTTATTTTTTCTTCTTTCTATTTTTGTAATAATAATCACTATCCCCCAAAAACCCCTAAAGTATTGATGATACCTTGAGTAGATAAAAAATTAAAAAATATAATATGTTTCAATAAGATAATGGTAAAAAAATAATTGTAAAGATGATAAAAAATATGATAATGAAAAAATAATAAAAAAAAAAATAATAATAATAAATAATTATTATTATTATTATTATTATTATTATTATTATAGTAATAATAACAATAATAATAAAAAATAATAACAATTATACTAATAATGATGATGATGATAAAAAACGGTAACCCCAAAAATAGAAAAATTTTTTTTTTTAAAAGTAATGAAATGATTTCAAAAATAAAAGGGTAATATAAAATTTGTGTGAAAATAAAAAAAAATTATAATAAAATAAATTATTATAGATAATAATAATAAAAATAAAATAATAAAATAATATTAAAAAAAAATTATTATTATTTTATTTTATTATTTTTATTATCTAGTAAAAATAACAATAATAATAAAAAAAAATGACAATTATACTAAAAATGTGATGAGAAAAAAATGAAATAATAATAGTAAAAATTTTTTAAAAGTAATGTTTGATTTAAATGATTTTCTTCTTCTTTCTTCTCAGGCTTTTTTTCCCAGTTAACTGGGTCGCCGGGGGATTTTCCTCCCCCACCTCCCCTATCCGGGCCTCCCCTCCCCGTCACTCCCGCCGTCTCCATGTCCCCTCAGGGGGCATGGGGCCCTTCCTTCCCGGGCCCCCCCTCTTGTAATCGGGTGGGGGCTTCATGTTTGGAAACATTTCGGAAATTTCCTTGGGGAACAGGATCGCTCAGGCCCCCAGCGTTGAAGTCATTATCTTTCTGAGAGGGGTCAAAAAGGAAAATTGTGAACCCCGAAACGTTGAGTTACTATTGATCTCAGTTTCATTTCAGTTTAGCTGAGAAATTGTATTCACAGTCTCCGTATCCTTGAATGAGAGTTTCAAGAAAATTTTTCCCCCGGGGTCAAAACGATCTCGCGAAAAGGGTGGGATGTCGACCTTAGAGGGGCAGGCTCTGCGGGGGCCCGTCGCATTCCTGATTCTCCGCCCTCATTATTGGCTTGGGAGGGGGTTTTTCGGCCGATGCCCCTTTCCCGCCGCCAAACCCTTTTTGTCGCCCCTTACGACACGCAGAGGTACGTTGGACCTATTCTAAACCCCCCGGGGCCAACCCCCCGAATATTTCAAAGATGATAATGGTTAATAATAAAAATAATGATAATAAATAATAATAATAATATAATAATAATATAATAAAAATAATAATAAAAATAATAAAATTAATTTAAAAAATACTTAAAAAAAATGAAAAAATATATATTGGTAATATATATATATATATAAATATATATATATAATTATTAAAAATATATAATATAATATATTAATAATATTCTATATATTAAAATATATATATTATAATAATATTTATATTGTTTGTGGTGTGTGTGTTGTTGTGTGTTTGTGTGTGTGTGTGTGTGTGCGTGTGTGTGTGTGTGTTGTGTGTTGGAATAAAAATAAGGGTAACATTTTAGTAGCAATAAAAAAATGATATTTATGAAAAAATAAAAATAATGATACTAAAGAAACGATAATGAAAATTACCACTACTAAAATAAAAAATAATAGCAAAATAATAAAAATAATAAAAAAATTAATGATAATAATACAATAATAAAAATTAATAAAAATAATAATAATAGTATAAAAATATAAACTCACCATCATCATAATAAAGATAATAAAAAATAAAATGGTAATAATAATAAAAACAATTTTAAAAATATGATAAAAATAATAAGGGTAATGAAAAAAAATAAAAATAAAAATAATAAAATAAAAAAATAATAGTTTAAAATAATAATATAATAATAAAAAATAATAAAAAAAGCTTAAAAAGCAACAGTAATATAGATTAAAATAACAAAAAAAACAAAACACAAAAAAAAAACGAAAAAAACACAACAGCAACAACAACAAAGTAATAATAAAATATAATAAAATTAAAAAATAAATAATAAATAAAGATAAGATAAAAAATATTCATTATTATTATTTTTATTATTATTATTATTTTATTATTATTATTATATTTTTTTATTATTATTTTTATTTTATTATAATAAAAAAATATGTATAATAATAAAAATAAATAATAAAAGATAAAAATATATAATAATAAGATAAAATAATAATAATAAAATAATAATAATTTTAAAATAAAAATAATTAAAAAAATAATAAATAAAAATGATAAAAACCAAAAAAAACGCAACAACAACAAATAAAAATAAAAATAATAAAAAAAATAATAATAATAATAAAATAATATGATATAATAATATAACAAAATACAATATTATAATAAAAATAGTAATATGGGAAAAATAAAAGAAAACAAAAACAACAAAAACAAAAAATATAAGGGGATGATAGCTTTTTTTTTTCTACTACTACAACAACAACTACTACACTCAATGATAATAATAAAACATTTTATTATTATTTTCATCGTTTTTATTATTACTATTATTATTATTATTATTATTTTTATCATTATTATTATTATTATTATCATTATTATTATTATTATTGTTATTGATAATAATAATAATAATAATATTATTATTATTATTATTATTATAATTATAATTATCATTATTATGAAAATAGTAAAAATAAATGTAATAATAGTAATAATAATAACAATAAATATAATAATCGTAATAAAAAAACAAAAAATATAATAATATATAATAAAAACAAAAACAAAAATAATAAAAATGATGATGATGATGATGAGAGATAAAATGATGATGATTTTTCTTTGATAATGGTAAATAATAAATAATGATAAAGAATAATAAGTGATGTAAAAAATAATAATAATAGTATAAAAATAATAATAATATAATAAAAATAAAAATAATAAAAATATAATAATAAATAATTATTTTTATTTTTTTATTATTATTATTATTTTATCATAATGAAGATAACAAAAATAATAAAAAAAAAAATAACAAATTTACTAAAATGGATATATGATAAAAATGGTAACAAAATATAAAAAATTTAAAGTAATGTTAATGACTTCAATGTGAAAAGGTAAAAATAAAATAATGATAAAGAGATAAAAATAAAAATAAGATAAAAATGATAAAATGATAATAAAGAAAAATAATTAATAATAATGATAATAATAATAAAAATGATAATAATAATAATAATAAAAATAAAAATAAAAATGATAATAAATTTTGAGAAAACGGGAAAAAAGATCATAAGGGGAAAATATATATATAAAATATATTATATTTTATATATTTTTTTATATTATAATATATTATATATATATATATATGGTAATAATAATAATGATAACGATTTTAGTAGCAATAACAAAATGATGATATTATGAAGATAATGAAAAAAAATGAAAATAAAGATACTAATGATACTATGATTTGAAAATAATAATATAATGGAAATAATAAAAGATATAAAATAATAAATTTTTATTATTATTTTATTATTATTATTTTTATTATTTTTATTATAATAAAAATAATGATAATAATAATAAAAAAAGATCATCATCATCACCATAACATAATAATATAAAAATAAAAATGGTAAATAATAATAAAATAATAACTATAAAAATAATGATAAAAATAAAGAGATGATGTGATAATAAAAATAAAAAATAAAAATATAAATAATAAAAATAAAAATAACAAACAAAATAATAAATAATAAATAAAAATAATAAATAAAAAAAAATAATAATAATGATAATAATAAAAAGCATTAATAATAAAAAAGTATGATATATTAAAAATTAAAAATAACAAAAACAACGTAACCAAAAAAAACAAAAACAAGAACAACAACAATAACAAATAATAAAATTTAATAATAATAATAATAATAATGATAATAAATAAAAATAATAATTTTTTATTATTATTATTTTTTATTATTATTATTTTATTTTGGGGGTTTTGACAAAAAAATGAAAAAATAAAAAAAGTAATAATAATAATACAAAACATTTTATCAATAATAATAAAGATAATAATAATAATTTAAAAATAATAAAAAAAATAGAGTAAAAAAGAAAAATCCAAAACAAAAACAAAACAAATAAAATAATAAAATAATGTATAATGGTAAAAAAATAAAGAAATAGCAAAAAAAAATAACAAAAAAAATAAAGTAAAGTGATGATGATGGGAGTCTACTACTATACTAAAAATTAAAAAAATAACAATAATAAAATTTTATTTTATTATTATTTTTATTTTTATTTTTTTCACGTTTTTATTATTATTATCATTTTATTATTATTATTATTATTTTATTATTTTATTTTATTATTATTTCAACATTGTTATTTTATTATTATTATTATTATTATTATATCATTTTATTATTTCTATTTGACAATATAAAAATAAATAAAAATAGTAATAATAATAACAATAAATTTTTAATAAATTTAAAAAGAAAACAATAATAAAATAGTAAAAATAACAACAATAAAAATAATATAATGATTGATGATGATGTGATGATGGATGAGATGATGATGTATGATGATGTGATGATGATGTAATAATTAAAATAAAGTAATAATAATAATAAAATAATAATAAAATAATATAATAATAACATAATAATAATAATGATAATAATAATAATAAAATAATAATAATATTAATAATAACGATAATGATATAAGAGTAATAAAAATGACAATAATTTTTAATGATATATAATAATAATAAAATAATTAATAATAATAATTATTATATATTATTATATTATTATTATTTTTTCTTGTATATATTATTTTGTTTTTAAATTTTGTTGTTGTTATTTTTTCTTATTATCATTTTAAAATTTTTATAATAATTTTATTATTATTTATATTATTATTTTATCATTTTATTATTTTTTATTATTATCATTTTATTATTATTATTATTATTTTTATTTTTATATTATTATTATTATTTTTAATTATTTTTATAAATAAAAAATACAATAATATTATTATGTGATATTATATATAATGAATAATGTAAAAAAATAATAAAAGTAGTCACTACTACTAGTACTGTAGTAATAAAATAAGTAGTAAAAAAATAATAATGAAAAAAGTAACTTTATCAGTAATATCCAAATTTTTTCATGATTAAATTATAAATTTTATACTAAAAACTAAATAATCAAATGTAAAGACAATTATGATTACAATGATAACAATGATTATTAGAGTATATTAGTATACAATTTTTTTTATTACTATTACATCATCATTATTATAATTTCTATTTTATTTTTATCTCATTATCTTATCATTTTTATGTCTATCATTTTCATTATCATTTTTCGTCATCATTCCCCTCTCATCATCACCCTCATTTATTTCTAAAATTTATAATTTTTATCATTGTTGTTTTTCAGTGCTGAAACATTGTATATATATGCTCAGTCAGGGAAATCTACAAAGGGTATGCTTTCCTGGGATTAATGTAACGGGGGTAAAATTTTCAGCATTTAGTTTTTTTGTTGTTTTTCACGGGAATTTGTATTATGACTAACGATTTAAAATAAAACACTAATTAAGGCAAAATCACTCGACCAAAAAGTGACGAAAAAAAAAAACCATCCATAAATGGGGCTCAAAATAAATTTTTTTTTTTTTTTTCCCTTTAGTTTCTTGGGACAGCAGAGTTTAAAATTAAACCCATTTAAATACTTGATTTCTTTCAAAAAATATATTTTTTTATATTGTGTGTGTTTTTTTTTTATAAAAGTTTTTTATATATTTTATATATATATATATATTTAAAAATATATATATAATAAAATTTCAAATTTTCGGGGGTTTCCCACAAAGTGCTTTTTTATTACAAAAATTTAAAGGGATCCTGCTAGGTAATTGAAATAAAATTTTTGCCCTTACGTTTTTTGTTTTGTTTTTAAATTTTTATTGTGCATTCGTAAAAATTTGAAACAATAGGGAAACTTAAGTTTAAATAAGTTTTAAATAAATTTACCCCCTGCCTTTCTCAGGCGTGGCCAAACAGATTACAGTTTTACATATATTTTACACAGTACGTATTCTGTGACTATTGTAACCGAGATGGTTTGTAAAAATTTAAAAAGTAAATCATACATCATACAAAAAGTCATATGTATAGTATATATATAAAATATATATATAAATATATATATTTTATATATATATATATATATATATATATATATATATATATATATTATTATATATATATATATATATATGTATTATATATAATATATATATATATATTATATATCTAATATATATATTATGGGGGCCGCGGTGGCCGAATGGTTAGAGCGTCGACTCAAGACTGCCAGGACGGCAATCTGAGTTCGAGGGTTCGAGTCACGGCCGCGTGTTTGTTTCCCTTGGGCAAAGAACTTCACCTCGATTGCCTGCCTAGCCACTGGTGGCCAAGCCAGCTCAGTCAGTGCCGGGTAAATAGAGATGGTGACTCGATAAAAACACCGGGCGGAAGGCAATGGCAAACCACCGCTCTAAATTGCTAAGAAAAAATCATGGAAGCCCATGAATGTCAAGGCCGCGGTGGCCGAATGGTTAGAGTGTCGGACTCAAGACTGTCACGACGGCAATCTGAATTCGAGGGTCGAGTCACCGACCGCTGCGTTGTTCCCTTGGCAAGGAACTTCACCTTGATTGCCTACCTAGCCAACTGGGTGGCCAAGCCAGCCCAAGTCAAGTGCTGGTCCCAAGCCGGATAAATAGAGAGATGATTACCTAAAGGTAACACCGGCACTCTCCGTGAAAGGAACTGGGGACCCTACACGTACTCACTCAAGAGCATCACAACATGAAAACACTACAATTAGTATCATGCTGTGAACCACGGCGGCTTAGACATGAACCTACCGTTAAAAGAAATATATATATATATATATATACATATATATATATTATATATATAATATATATATATATAGAATCACACACACACACACACACAAAACACACCACACACACACACACAACACACACATAAAAAAAATAAAAAAAAAAAATTATATATATATATATATATATATTATATATATATATATATATATAATATATATATTTACGTTGATACGCTTTTGCCACTGTGTTTACATAACACTGTTCTTTGTTTAGCGGCAATTTTACATAGTAAATTTCGGATTAGGACGAGTATATCTTCCAGTATGTCAGATGAAATGAAAATTCACATAGTTCTTTATATCTCATGTTGCTTTTTAAGTTAACTTAAGTTAGCTTATTTACTACCTGGCTATCTGTTCAGGCGTGGGCAATCGCGATTACAATTTACATATATTTGACATAGTACATTATTCTGACTATGTAAGGTACATGGTAATATAAAAATATAAATTATACATCGTACAAAAGAAATATACTTTTATATGCTTATGGCACTGTCACATAACACTGTTCTTTGACGGTAGCTTTATATAGTAAATTTAGTATATAGCACGAGTATATCTTCCAATGTATCAGATGAACTGAAATATTCACATATTTCTTTATACCTCACGTTAGGTGATCTGAATGACTGTATTGCATGACATTCCGAGATGTAATGTTCAAGCGTTCGCTTGTTTTCTTCGTTACACAGTCTACATCTAGATTCATCTGCACTACTTGCACCGTGCAGTTGTCATACAGTCTGTAACCTAAATGCATTCTGGCAATAACCACGTCACATTGTCTGGTTTGACTTCGGTGCCACCCTTAGGAAGGCTTGCTATATCTATACTGATCGTAGTGCCTTATGGTACAGCTTTCAGGCCTTTGAGTGTTTTGTCAGATCTACTAGTTCTTCTTACGAGAACCCTTCAAAATATGTGCAAGATCTATGTTCACAGTATCTTTGCTACAGGACTTCTTCACCACTTTGTGTACGTGGTCGTGCTTGCGTTTGCCGACATGAGATGGTATCCATAAAATTGAATGTTGAAATTGTGCTCTATTGCATAAGTTACGTTACGTTTAATACAACTCCTAATTTCCTCATCGCCACCTGCTTTGAAAGAATTTAGTGCCCGTAGAGCACTTTGAGGGTCGCGGAAAACTACTCCTGAGCACCGGACATTAAGAATTCCGTTGCAAGGAGTATACCTGCCAACTCCGCTTGTGTAGTACTGAGCCAACTGTGCAGTTTTTTTTTAACTTAATGTTGTAATAAGCCTTTTTCGTATACAGCGCTTGCACAACCAGCTTTTATCCAGACTGTACGGATCCGTCAGCGTAACACTTGTATGCGTTATCGCCCATAGATTCTGTGTGTGTTCCTTACCGTGCTAACGCAATTTGTTTTTAACACGGTTATGTAAACTTTTTTTGTGTGTGGTAGACATATAGGTGCACTATCAATGTTGAAGTTTTGGTAGAATGGATCGACCTTTGGGTATTTTACTAATTGAAACATTGAGTTTTGTAATGTTCATGGAGATTTTGTGTATCAGAGAGCACGCGCGTGTGTGTTATTAGTCACGTCTCCTTGCGTGATTTTATGTTGCATTTGGTTTTGTCTGAAAGATACAAGGGCTCCCTCAGAGTTTTTGACCCCAAATATAGTGGAAATAATTATTGTGATATCAGAAATGGATGGTAAGTTTATTTCTGATCTCCTATTCACTGTCCTTGCTGTTCTCGGGGCGCCGAGGATAATCCTCATAGCTTAATTTTACATACTTCCATGGTATTTATTTCTGATTCCTTACACTGCATCAAGTGCAGTGCATGGTAGTCTGCAACTGAACTTATAAAGCCAAGTAAAACAGTCTAGCGAGCTTAACATTGATGTTAAGTGCTCTTCCGACAAGAACTTTCAACGGTTTCAGTGTTCCAGTCTCTTCTTTAGAGAAAGGATCAGGTTTGATATACTTTCACACCAAAATAATTATAATTATGACACATGTCAAGCTCCTGTCACCTATGTCAAAAGTGGGTAGGGTTATGATACATGGGTTGGGACCCATTGTTTTCTCAACGGAGATGACTAATCCATACTCATAAAGCCTTGTTGTGAGTTTGTCGAGAATCATTTGCATCCTCTCTTGTGGTGATGCTCTGACACATGCCATCAGTACAGCAATAATGGATTCACCATCCCCAAGTGGGATATCTTCCACCACTTGCGCATAAGGACAGTGAACAGCATAGGGCTGAGAACTCCTCCTCTGGCGAGGGAGTTCAAAAGTTCAAAAGACTGTGAAGTGAACTTCCCACTCCCCTGAACAAGACACTTGCAGATCTGTTCAAAAGATACATTCTATTCCACTCAGTAATTTATCTGGATGCCAAAGCTTACTAATGTTCTAGAATAACTTCTCTGTTTGCAATGCAAAAGCTGACTTAAAGTCAAGAAAAAAAGTGTGCTTACCTGGTTAAGAGCTTGAAAAGTACTCTGGAAAGCAATGTTGTGTGCTACGTCCCGATAGAAATCGTACAGTCTATGAGATAATTTACCTTGTAACGTGTACCTGAGTCTGTTCAAAATTATCCTTTCTAGAACTTTTCATACATAAGAGGTTAGTAAAATTGGGCGGTATTTATCAGTGTTTGATTTCGGTATAGGGATAATTAGATTGCGCGTTCGAGGGCCATGCAGAATACCTTGTGATAGACTTAACCTGTACAGATGCAAAAGGGGATTACCAGGTACCTGAGCTATAAGGCGGACGACACCATAGGTAATTATATCCTCACCTGAGGCAGCCGCTTTTCCTTTGAATTTGTGCATTGTTCAGTTCCCACTCAGCGATCTCAGCAAAGTCTGAAGGGTCGTTATCAGAACATCCAATCTCAATGACAAATTTACGTGCAATTTTAGACTAATGTGAATCTCAATATTTGTGGGAAGTGAGTTTCCTTTTGGACGCTCCAGCCAGTGACTAAGAGCATACCTGCTTGTGCAAGAGTACTGTGGAACTGTGGCGTGTTAGTTGGTTTACCTGAGAGTCGATTTTTTTCCAGACAATGAGGTGTTATTGTTTATGCTTGTAGGAACTGTTCAAAGTGTTCATTCCTGAAATAAGTTTTTAATTCCCGTAGATTTTTGTTCAGAGAGAAACTGAATAAGGTTGTCACGGGTATTGTCCTGCTTTGTAGATATGAAAAAGCTCCTGAACTCGCTTAGTCTTCTTAACATTATAGGGTCAACGACCCACTTAGGTTGTTTGGAGAGTTGTGAGTACTTGCTCTTGAAGGTTTTCTTTGGACAGACCCAAGTGTTGTAGTAATGTGACCACTTTCGTCAAGCCCATGGAGAATTATCAACACTGTGTAATCGTTATACGAGTCGTAAATACGTGAATTAAATGTGTAATCGTATGCCAGTCATAAATAAATAATTTAAAATGGAGCTCAAGGTATGGACGAATAGAAATTTCAAGCCTATTTGTTTTTTGAAGATTGACTATTATCAACAGCTGATTAGCTCTGTTGCAAGCATACCTCTGACGTTTCCATGCACGAGATCTCCTATTACATAATCTAGCCTGTCCCCCGCCAGGTGAGTTTCCCTCTCTGTATCATATCGGTCATAGATATATTATTCACAAAATTTCGAACTCTTTGCCATATTCATTGCAATAATTATCTCTAAATGTTTAATGTTTATCATTAAAATCTCCCATTCATATTGTGCCGTGATTCTGAAAGTTGGGCAGCAGTATACATTGTACAGAGGAAAATACTCAGAGGCTGTTCGAATATGTAAATGCTGATATTGCACATTATTGCCATCAGACTTCTGCACCAGCTAATGCGGTATGGTGCCACTGGCATAAGTCAGTAGGCCTGTCATTCCTGTGTTCGTTTAGGAGGGGTTCCCTCTAATTCTAGAGACGGTTATTTTAGTTGCTGAGGTGAAGAGCTCTTGTAAACAGATAACGTCAACGTTATTGTCGCACATGTAGTGGAAAGATGTGCAACATTACCAGACCAAAGACGAATGTACTTGTCTCCCCCATGTACACTGAAAAATGTATTGGGGGAGGATTGTGACATAGAGGGTCTTATTAGTTTCTTTAGGGAGACTCATTATTCAATAAAATTCAATTGTGCATAATATTTATGCTATAATTTTATACACTTAGAGCATAACATTTATGTTTTGATTTTTAATATATTTATTGTCAGTTGTGAAATATTTATTGATAGATTTTTAAGGTTTTAAATATTTTGATATTTCTATCTAACAACGTATTCGCTGCTGTTGGCGCAACAAATAATCTGAAATAATCAATCAGTCAATCAACATTATTGTTATGAATATAGTAAAGCAAATCGTTAATCCTACGGTTGACACCACGTATATTCCATGAAATTAAAGTAATTGTTTTCTTGTCCCTCTTCACACCCTATGATTAGAAGATTAGTCAAAATTATGTTTGATGAAGCCCTTTAGTCTGCATATTTCTTGTACAGCATTACATATCTGTGTTGCATCTTGTTTATTTACACAGATTCTGCGCGCTTTCCTCATATTGATATTAAACGTATAACCTGTACCTGGTATCATCTGAGTGATGTCCCACAGTTCTTCCGTTTCCTGCGCATCTTCGTCGGTGTTATTTTCAGTGTCACTGTCGTCACCGATTTCTGATGATTCATCGATGGTATCGTGCACAATAATAATATCAGAGACCTCATTCGTATTTTCATCATTAGAAAGCATATTTTCACAGTCTACAATATCACTTTTTCTTTGCATTAACATTTTTCTTCAATTCAGCAAGATCTTGCCTGAGGCTTCTTATTTCCTCGGCCATTTCCTTGATTTTTTCACCATTGGTTACTTCTGTGGCACTGTTTCCTGGATGGGGAATCCCCCTGGCAGTTGCGGGAATTCCTGTGGGTTGGTGAGGTCACACGGCACTTGGTAGGGTGTACTGAGCTGGGCATCGCCACTCCGCGGTCGATGGGTACAGTCGGGCCGGTTGTGGAGGCAGTTACGATGCCAGGCCGTCACACCTTGCGCTCCGCACCTAACGCACCTCTTAACGATGGTGACGGTATCTACGTTGTCGTTATCCTTCTCGTTGTTTCTTGCAGGGCAGTCCTTTGTCGGGTGAGCTTCAGCACAAGCTGTCTCTTTCCTACAACATTTAGCTACGCGGCCCTAACCCCGGCACTTGTACCAGACCACAGCCTCTGAGCACCAATGGTCGAATGGAGCTCGGCTCTATGTATCTTCCAAGTAATTGGAACTCTTTAGGTGGTGACTGTTCTCCGCTTCATACAATGATGATCCTATTTAAGGGCTGTCCTTCCTTGTAAGTCCTCCGAGTTTTAAAAACTCCCGGAAGATTCAGTTTTTTGTTGTTCCCGTCGTACGTAGACGTGGCGAGAGAATGTCCAATTCCCTGCACCATGTCTAGTGGTCCTTCTTCTTGAGGGGCGGCAGCTGGCTAAGATCCCTCATCCACCTGATTTTATCTATAGTAGACGTGTCCTCCGAAAGGCCTGTCTAATGTCCCGGGGGGCGATGGGTCCGCGTTGTTTAGCCTTTTTCTCCGGTTGCTTTGTCAGTCAAGCTGCTGGAGCCACGTGATGTGGTTTTCCATTTTCTTCTTTTTTTGTTGAAACGATTTTGGAACCCCCTCGTCAACATGGGGGCCCGGCGGGCAACCCATATTGTCCATTTCCCCTATGCTCATGAAATCAATCCCTCCCCTAGGGTAAGGGTTAGGGGGTGGTAGTTGGAAATTGGGGGGCCCAAGAAATGCCCCCCTCCCCTTCCTGATGGGCAGCGAGGAGCGGGTTGTCCTTTTCCCTGAGGTAAAATTTCCCTGCGGTCAGGCGGGGGGATATTGCGAGCGCCGGGTTCAAGTGTTTGTCACACATCCTCACCAGGGTTCCCAAAGGCCCGCTTGTATAACACCCTGTTACTTCGGCATTTAAAACTCATTTTCTTTTTTTTTTCTAACAATTTTTTTTTTCTAGTTTCCTTGACCATAATACCGAATATATGTTGAATTTTAAAACCCCACAAAACCACACCCCTTTCTGGGTCTAAGGAAACCCAAGTGAGGGGAATTACCCCCGTAAAATCGCCCGGGAGCACGGGGGAACTGGGAACAAAGGCCTGCCTTGGTGTTACTAGGCTTGCCCCTGGGGAAAAACAAAATTTAAAGGGGCCATATTTTCCGTAAAGTTTTAGCGCTTGCAAGTTATGTTTTTTTTTCCGAAAAAATTTTTTTTTCTACAAAAAAAAAAATCATCACTAAAATTTTTGTATAGGAAAACCCCCCAAAAATTTTTGTCACAAACACACACCCACACAACACACACACATACACCCACACACACACAACACACACCCCATATATATATATATTTTTATTTTATATATATATATATAATATATATTATATATAAATATATATTTATAAAATATATATATATATTTTTAAATATATGTAATATATACATATATATACATATATATATATATATAATTTAAAATATAGTTTTTTTTTATTTATTTTTTTTATATATATATATATATAAATATATATATATATATATATTAAAATATATATTATATACTCCCCACAAAACACACACACACTCACACATCACACCCCCCACACACACAACCCCACACCACACACACACCACACAAACACACACACACACAAACACACATATATTATATTACCCTTATATATATATATAATATATAATATTAAAATAATTTTTTATATATATATATATATATATCCAAAATTAAAATATATATGTTAAAATTATATATATATATATATATATATATATACATATTATATATATAATGGATATATATATATATATTATATTATAAATATAATTTTATATATATATATATATATAATGTTTTTAATAAAAATTTTGGTGTGTGTGTGGGGTGTGTGTGTGTGTGTGTGTGTGTGTGTGGGTGTGTGTGTGGTGTTTTGTGTGTGAGTGGTGAGTGTGTGTGTGTGTGGGGTGAGTATATAAATATATATATATATATATTTTATTATATATAATAAAATATATATATAAATAAATAAATAAAAAAATATATATTAATAAAATAATTTTATATTATATATATATATATATATATTTTAAAATATAATTATATGTGGGGTATAAAAATTTATATTATATATATACTATATATAATATATATATATATTAATTTTATAAAATATATATATTATATATATTATGTAATATAAAGTTTAAAAATATAAAATATATATATGGGTTAAGACAGTGACACTAAAAATAACCCCGACAAAGATCGCAGGAAAGGGAAAAACCGGGGGAAAATCACTCGATGATACCGGGTACGGTTATACTTTTAAAATATAAATATAAAAAGCGCGCAGAACTGTGTAAAAAAACAAGATCCCAACACAGATATTAATGCTGTCAAAATATGCAACTAAAGGGTTTCATAAAACAAAATTTTGACTAATCTTCTAATCATAGGGTTGAAAGGGACAAAAAAAAATTTTTACTTTAATTTCATGGAATAAAACGTGGTGTCCCGTGGGTTTAAACCCGATTTGCTTTACTATATTCATAAAAAAATTTTGATTGACTGATTGTTTTAAATTTCAGATTATTTGTTGCGCCAACACCACGAATACGTTGTTAGATAAAAATATAAAAAATTTAAAAAAACCTAAAAATCTATAAATTTAAATATTTCAAAACTGACAAAATATTTTAAAAAAATCAAAACAAAAAGGGTTATCTCTAATGTATAAAATTTAGCATAAATTTATGCAAAATTAAAATTTTTTTTGAAAAATTATCTCCTAAAAAAACTAATAAGACCCCTATTTCACAATCCTCCCCCAATACATTTTTAAAGTGAAACATGGGGGAAAAGTACTTTCGTTTTTGGGTCGGGAAAATTTTGCCCCTTTTTCCACAAATTTGCAAAATTCGTTGACGTTATCTGTTTACAAGAGCTCTTCCCTCAGCACTAAAATAACCGCCCCTCTAAAATTTTAGGGGGAACCCCCCCCTAACGAACACAGGAATGAAGGCCTACTGCTTATCCCAAAGTGGCCCATCCCGCATTGCGGGTTCCCGGAAGTCTGAGGGCAATAATGTGCAATATCGGGCATTTAATATTCGAACAGCCTCTGGAAATTTTTCCTCTGAAACAATGTTTTACTGCTGCCCAACTTTCAGAATCACGGCACAATATGAAGGGGAGTTTTTTAATGAAAAACTTTAAACTTTGAGATATTTTTTTGCAATAAATATGGAAAAGAGTTCCAAAATTTTTTTAATAATATATCTAGCCCCGTATATAAATACAAAAGGGGGAAAATTTCACCGGGGCGGGGACAGGCTAGTTTTATGAAAATAGGAGATCTCGTGCGGGAACGTCAGAAGTATGCTTGCAACAGAGCTAACGCTGTTGATAATGGGCCCCAATTGCAAAAAACAAAAAAGGCTTAAAATTTCTATTCGCCCATACCTTGACCCTCCATTTTAAATGATTTTTTTAACGGGCCATGGGGGGGGTTACACACTTTAATTCACTTATTTAGACCCCGTAAAACAATTACACTTGTTGATAATTTTTCCAGGGCTTGACAAAAGTGGTCCCCTTAAACTAAACCTTGGGTCTGTCCAAAAAAACCCCTTCAAAGAAAGAACCCCACAACTCTCCAAAAAACCTAAGGGGGGCTTTTTCCCCCTAAAATTTTTAAGGGACAAAGCGAGTTCGGGAGCTTTTTAAATTTTCAAGCAGGACAATCCCCTGACCCCTTATTCAGTTTCTCTCTGAAAAAAAATTACGGGAATTAAAACTTATTTCGGAATGAACATTTTTAAACCCTTCCTAAAAGCAAAAACAAACCCCTCATTGGCCTGGAAAAAATCGACTTTTCGGGAAAACCAACTAACACGCCCCGTTCCCCAGTACTCTTCCCAAAAGCAGGTATGCTCCTTAGTCACGGGCTGGAGGGGTAAAAAAAGGGAAACCACTTCCCACAAAAAATTGAGTTTTCACATTAGTCAAAAATTGGCACGAAAATTTGGTCATTAAATTTGGATTTCTGATAACAAACCCTTCAGACTTTGCTGAAAATCGCTGAGTGGGAACTGAAAAATCAAAAATTAAAAGGGAAAAAGTGGCTCCCTTTCGGGTGGGAAAATAATTCCCTAGGGTTCCCGCCCTTATGCTAAGGTACCGGGGAATCCCCTTTTTTCCGCCTGTACAGGTTAATTTGCCCAAAAGGTATTCTCCGGCCCCGGGCCCCCAAATCAAATTTCCCCCTATCCCAAAATCAAACACTGCGAAATACCCCCCAATTTCATTTAACCTTTTTATGTAGAAAAGTTCTAAAAAGGGTAATTTTGAACAGACTCAGGTAAAACGTTACAAGGAAAATTATCTTTTAGACTGTACGGATTTCTTCGGGACGTAGCAAACAACGGCTTTCCGAGTATTTTTCCAACCCTTTTAAACCCCGGGAAAGCACACTTTTTTTTTTGACTTTAAGTCACTTTTTTAATTGCAAACAGAGAAGTTATTTTGAACATTTTTGTAAGCTTTGGCATCCCGATAAATTCTGAGTTTGGAAAAGAATGTTCTTTTGAAAAGATCTTGGGAATGTCTTGTCCGGGATTGGGGGTTCACTTCACATCCTTTTTTAACTTTTGAAATCCCCCCCAGAGGGAAGGGGTTTTTTCAGCCCTATGCTTTTTTCATGTCCTTATGCGGGAACTGGTGGAAGATATCCCCTTTTGGGGTGGTGAAACCTTAAATGCCCGTACTGATGGCCCTTGTCAGAGCATCACCAAAAAAGAGGATGCAAAGATTCTCGACCAAAATCACAAAAGGCTTTATGAGTATGGAAAGTCATCTCCTTTTGGGAAAAAAATGGGTCCCAACCCCCTGTACATAACCCTACCCACTTTTGACTAGGGGGACAGGAGCTTGACATGTGTCATAATTTTTAAATTTTTTGGTGTTAAAGTATACAAACCCGATCCCTTTCCCCTAAAGAAAAAAACTGGAAAAACTGAAACCGTTTTAAAGTTCTTGTCCCGGGAAAAGCACTTAAAATCAATGTTAAGCTCGCTTTGAAAGGGTTTTCTTGGCTTTATAAATTTTAGTTGCAGACTACCCTCAAATGCAAAATTGGGTGCGTGTAAGGAAAACCGAAAAAAATCCAAAGGAAGTAAATTAAATTAAACTATGAGGGGTTTTCCTCGGCGCCCCCGGAAAACAAGGACAGTGAATAAAGATCAGAAAAAAACTTACCAAACCATTTCTGTATAAAAATAATTTTTTCCACTATATTTGGGGTCAAAACTCTGAGGGCCCCCTTTTATTTTTTCAGACAAAAACCCAAAACCAAAATAAAATCACGCAGGAACGTGACTAATAACACCCCGCGCGGGGCTCTCTGATACACAAAACTCCATGAATTACAAAAATCAATGTTTTTAATTAGTAAAATACCCAAAGGTCGATCCATTCTACCAAAAATTTAAAATTGATAGTGCCCCTATAGTCCCCAAACCCCACACAAAAAAATTTTCATTAAACCCGGGGTTAAAACAAAATTTCGTTAAACAAAGGTTAAAAGGAAACAAAAATCTATGGGGGAACGCATACAAGTGTTACGCTGACGGGATCCTAAAATCTGGGTTTCAAAACTGGTTTTTGCAAGCGCTGTATACGAAAAAGGGTTTTTACAACCTTTAATTTAAAAAAAAAATGCACAGTTTGGGTCAGTCCCACAAACGGGGTTTTGGGGAGGGTTTTTCCTTGCAAAGGAAATTTTTTATGTCCGGTGCTCAGGAGTAGTTTTTCCCCGCCCCCAAAGTCTCTACGGCACTAAATTCTTTCAAAGCGGTGGGGATGAGGAAATTAGGGGGTTGTATTAACGTAAAGTAACTTATGCAAAAGACACAATTTCAACATTTTAAATTTTTTTTGGATACCATCTCCTGTCGGGAAACGCAAGCACGACCACTACCCCAAAATGGTGAAGGAAATCCCGTAGCAAAGATACTGTGAAAATGATCTTGCACATTTTTTGAAGGTTTCGTAAGGAAAACCCCTTTTGATCTGACAAACCCCTCAAAGGCCTGAAAACTGTACCATAAAGGGACACGATCATATAGATATAGCAAACCTTCCTTGGGTGGCACCGAAGTCAAACCCCAAAAATGTGACGTGGTTTTTTGCCAAATGCATTTAGGTTTCAGCTGTATTGGGGCAACTGCACGGGGCAAGTTGCGATGAATCTAGATGTAACTGTGTAACAAAAAACAAACGAACCCCTTGAACATTTTCATCTCGGAATTTTCATGGGAAAACAGTCATTTAGATCACCTAACGTGAGGGATAAAGAAATATGTGAATTTTTCACTTCATCTGATACATTGAAGATATACTCGTGCTATAAAACAAAATTTTACTATAAAAAGCTCCCGTCAAAGAACAGTGTTATGTGAACAGTGCCATAAGCTATAAAAGTAATATTTTTTTTGTACGATGTAAAATTTATATTTTTATATTACCTTTGTACACTTAAAATAGTCAAATAATGTACTATGTAAAATATATGTAAAATTGTAATCCCCGATTGCCCACGCCTAACAGATAGCCGGGGTGTAAATAAGCTAACTTAATTTAACTTAAAAGCAAACCATGAGATATAAAGAACTATGTGAATTTTTCTTTTCATCTGACATACGGGAAAGATATACTCGTCCTATATCCTAAATTTGCTATGTAAACTGCCGTAAACAAAAAACAGTTTTATTAAACACAGTGGAAAAAGCATATCAACGTAATATATATATATATATATATATATATATATATATATATATATATATATATATATATTATATACATATATATATATATATATATTATATTATATGTGTGGGGTTTTGGGGTGTTTTGTGTGTGTGTGTATTGTGTGGGGGTGGGGTGTGTATTATATTATATATTTTATATATATATATATTAATATATATTATATATATATATATATATTTTATTTCTTTTAACGGTAGGTTCATGTCTAAGCCGCCGGGGTTCACAGCATGATACTTAATTGTATTTTTTTCATGTTGTGATGCTCTTGGAGTGATACGTGGTGGGGTCCCCAGTTCCTTTCCACGGAGAGTGCCGGTGTTACCTTTTAGGTAATCATTCTCTCTATTTATCCGGGCTTGGGACCAGCACTTGACTTGGGCTGGCTTGGCCACCCATGGCTAGGTGGGGCAATAAAGGGTGAAGTTCCTTCCCCAAGGGGAACAACGCAGCGGTCGGTGGACTCGAACCCTCGAATTCAGAGTGCCGTCGTGACAGTCTTTGAGTCAGACACTCTAACCATTCGGCCACCGCGGCCTTGACATTCATGGGCTTCCATGATTTTTTTTTAGCAATTTAGAGCGGTGGTTTGCCATTGCCTTCCCCCGGGTGTTTTTTATCGAGTCCCCATCTCTATTTACCCGGCACTGACTTTAGCTGGCTTGGCCCCCCATGGCTAGGCAGGCAATCGAGGTGAAGTTCTTTGCCCAAGGGAAACAACACGCCGGCCGGTGACTCGAACCCTCGAACTCAGATTTTCCGTCCTGGCAGTCTTGAGTCCGACGCTCTAACCATTCGGCCACCGCGGCCCCCTATATATATATATTTTATATATATATATATATTTTTAAAATATATATTATATATTTTATATTATATAAAAAATAAAATATATATAATTTTATATATTAAAATTATATATATAATATATATATATATATATATAATATATATATACAATATATATATTTAATATATATATAAAATTTTATATATTTTATCTATTTTATATATAATATAATATATATATATATTTTATAATATGTATTATATATATACTATACATATGTACTATTTTATGATTATGATTTACATTTTAAATTTTTAAACCATCTACGGTTAAATAGTCACAGAAACTGTACTTGTCAATTATTTAAACTGTAATCTGATTCCCCCTGAGCATTAGGCAGGTGGTAAATTTACTTAACTTACTTACTTAAGTGTTTTCCCTATTTTTCACAATATTACGAATGCACAACTATAATTTAACAACGAACGAAAACGTAACGGCAAAGAATTTACTTCAATTACCTAGCAGGATGCCTTAATTTTGTAATGAAAGCACTTTGTGGGAAAGTCTTCGAAAAGTTTGAAATATTATATATATATTATATATATATATATATATATATATATAAATATATAAACTTTTAAAACCAAAAATATATCCAAAATATTTTTAGAAAGAAATTCAATATTTTAATCGGGTTTAAATTAACTCTGCTGCTGCCAAGAAACTGAATGGAAAAAAAAAAAATATTATATTGATGCCCCACTCTTATGGATGGATTTTTTTTTTCGATCACTTTTGGTCGAGTGTCATTTTGCCTTAATGTAGTGTTATTAGTTAAGTCGTTAGTACTATATATACAGAATTCCCGTGAAAAACAACAACAACCCCCAGTTACATTAATCCCAGGAAAGCATACCTTTGTAGATTCCACTGACTGAGCATATATATACAATGATTACAGCACTGAAAACAACAATGATGAAAATTATGAATTAGCAATTATAATGAGGGTGATGATGATGATGGGTAATGATGACGATAATGATAATGATAATGATAGACATAAAAATGATAATGATAAGTGATAATATAATAATGAAATTATAAAAAATATGATAAAGTATAATAAAATTGTTTCTAATACAAATACTAAAAACATTTTTATCATTGTAATCTAATTGTCGTTACTATTATGATTATTATAGTTATTAGTATAAAAATTTTAATTATAATCTACAATAAATGGGGTATTACTGATAAAAAGCTTATCTTTTTTACTTATTATTAGTTTTCTACTACTATTTTATTTCAGTACTAGTATAGTGACACTTTATTATTTTTTTTATCATTATTCATTAATCTAATTTCACTTAATAATCTTATTGTTATTATTATTCTGGTTTTAATAAAATATAAAATTAAAATAATGATAATAATAATTAATAAAAAAATAAATAAAAAATAATAAAAAATAAAAAAATAAAATTTTAAAAATATAAAATCAATAATATAATTTTTATAAAAAATTTTAATGAAATAATGATAATAATAACAACAAAAATAATAATAACATAATATGATTATAACAAAAAATAAAAATAAAAAATAAAAATAAAAATAATAATTATTATTATTATTTATTTTTATTATTATTTTATTATTTTTATCATTATAAAATTTTTGTTTATTTTTCTCTTATTATCTTATCGTTATTATCAATATTATTATTAATTTTTATTATTATTTTTATTATTTTTTGCTATTATTATTATTTCTATCATTATTATTAACATCATCTCATTATCATTATTATTATTATTATTATTTTTATTATAATAATAAAAATAAAAATTTTATTATTGCTATTTTCATTATCATTATTGCCATTATTATTATCAACCTCATCATCATCATCATCATCATCATCATCATCATTATTATCATTATCATTACATTATCTTATATTTTCACATCATCATCATATCATCATCATCATCTCTCATCATCATCTCATCATCATCTCATCATTTTTTTTTTATTATTGTTTTTATTATTACTTTATTATATTTATTGTTCTTCTTTTACTATACTATATTTATTTTTATTTTTTATTCTATTATTTTTTTTTTACTATTGTCATAAAAGTAATAAAATAATGATAATAATTTAAAAATAATAAAATTAATATAACAAATATGATAATAAAAATAAATAATATAAAAATAATATAATATAAAAATAAAAAATGATAAAAAAATGTGAAATTAAAGATAATAATATTAATAATTAAAATAATAATAATAATAATAATGATAAAAATAAAAAACGATGAAAATAAAATACATAATATAAAAAATAAATAATAATTTTTATTTTTTTATTATTTTATTATTATATAGTATAGTACTAAACATCATCACCATTATCCTTATTATTTTTGTTTTTTTTTTGCTATTCTATTATTTTATTACCCTTATTACTATTATTATTATTATTTTTTATTTTGTTGTTGTTGTTTTGTTTGTTGTGATTATTTCATTTACTACCCATTGTTTTTTTATTTTATTATTATTTTTATTATCATTTTATTATCATGAAATTATTGTTTTTTGTTATTATTTTTTTACTGTTTTATTTTTTTTATATTTTTTTTTGCATAAAAGATAATAATAAAAATAATAATAACAAAAATAAAAATAATAATAATTTTTATTATTATTATTATTATCATTATTATTATTTTTTATTATTATATTATTATTATTATTGTTATTGTTTTTGTTCTTGTTATTGTTGTTTTTGTTTTACTGTTTTTGTTTTTTATTGTTATATTAATACATATTACTGTTGTTATTATTAAAGCTTTATTATTTTTACTTATTATTATTATTATTATTATTATAATTATTATTATTATATTATTAGTATTATTTTTTATTATTATTATTATTATTATGATTATGGTGATGATGATGATTACTATTTTTATTATTATTATTATCATTATTATTATTTAATAATAATAATATAATAATAAAAATAAATAATAAAAAATAATTATTTTTATTTTTATCATTATTATTATCATTATTATTATTATTTTTTAAAACATTAGTATCATTAGTATCATTATTTTTCATTTTTTCATTTCTTCTAAAACATCATTTTGTTATTGCTACTAAATCGTTTCATTATTATTATTACCATATATATATAATA
Source organism: Penaeus monodon (assembly GCF_015228065.2). NCBI lineage: Eukaryota > Metazoa > Arthropoda > Malacostraca > Decapoda > Penaeidae > Penaeus > Penaeus monodon. The sequence goes on from NC_051389.1 coordinate 22,093,458, forward strand.
TATATATATATATTAAATTTTATAAAAATTATATATATATATTTTATATATTTTATTATTATTTCCCTTTTGATCTCATTTTCACGTTTATCTCTAATACTTTTACATTATTTTTTTATTATTTTTTTATTATTATTTTTCTTATTTTATTATTTCATTATTTTTATTTTATTATCATTTTTATATTATTATCATTTTACATTATTATTATTATTATCATCTTATCTTATTATTTTATTACCTTTTTCATCTTGAAGTATTAAAATTACTTTTAAAATTTTTTACTCTTTTTTACCATTTTATCATCATCATCATCATTATTATTAATTGTTTTTTTTTTTTCATTTTTTGTTTCATTACTATTAGATAATAATAATAATAAAAATAATAATAAAAAATTTTTATTATTATTATTATTTTTATTATTATTATTATTATTACTATTTTATTATTTTATTACTATTTTTATTTTTTTATTATCATCACATTATTATTATCTTTCAATTTTATTTCATTATCAAAGAATAAATTTATTTACACATCATCTTATACACCCTTAATTTTTATTTTTTTTGTTAATTTTTAAAAAAAATTTAGTTCGTTTATTCATTAAAATTTTTTTATTGTTATTATTATTACTATTTTACATTTTTTTTTATATTTTCATAAAAGGGTAAATTTTAATTTATTTAATAAAAATATAATATTATTATTATTATTTTTTATAAAACTTTAATAAAAATTTATAAAATAATAAAATTAAGTAAAAAATTAAAAATATATAAAATAAAAACGTGAAAATAATTACATATAATAACTTTTATTAATTTATGATGATATTAAAAATAATAATGAATTATATCATTTAGTGTGTATTTTGTAGTTAGTAGAGTATAGGTATCTAGTATCATTATTTTTGGTTTTTGTTTTTGTTATTTCCCTATTATTATTACCTTTTATATTTTATTATCAAATGTTTTTTTGTTTTATTTTTATATCTATTATTTTAAATTTTTATTTTATTATTATTAATTTTATTTATTATGGTTGTTGTTGCTGTTTTTTTTTTTATCATTATTTTATTATTATTTTTTTTAAAAATTATTATTATTTATTTTATTATTATTTTTGCTTTTTATTGCATTTTTTATTTTCATTATTATTTTTTATTGTATTATTTAAAATTTTTATATTATTATTTCTATTATAAAATAAATAAAATAAAATAATAAAAAAATAATAAAAATAATAAATAAAAATAAAATATAATAAAATGAAAAATTATTATCAATCATTATTATTATTATTATTATTATTAATATTTTAAAAATTTATTATTATTATTTTCATTGTTGTTTGTTTTGTTTTGTTGTTGTTTCCCGGGGTTTTATTTTGTTGTTGTTGTTGGTTTTTTTTTATCATTATATATCATTTGTGTATTATTAATGCTTTTATTATTATTATTATTATTATTATTATTATTATTATTACTATTATTATTACTATTATTATTATTATTATTAGTAGTAGTAGTAATATCATTATCGTTATCATTAGTATCATTATTATTATTATTTTCATAATATCATCATTTTATTATTGCTACTAAAATCGTTATCCTTATTATTATTACCATACACACACACACACACACACACACGCACACACACCCCACAACACACACACAAAACACACACACCCCACCACAATTTATATATTATAATATATTTTTTATATATATATATATATTTATATATATATTATTTATAAATATAAAATATATATAAAATATAATAATATATCAATATATTATATATATATATATTTACCAATATCATCATCTTTTTTCATTTTTATTATTTTATTATTTTTATCTTTATTTTATTATCATTATTATTATTATTTTATTATTTTTTTTATCTTATCATTATTTTTTTACCTTTTATCATCATTGAAATTTTTTTTTTCGGCCGTGGGGACCCCGGGGTAGAATTTTGTCCAACGTACCCTCTGCGTGTCGTAGAGGCGACTAAAAGGGTTTGGGGCGGCGGGAAGGGCATCCGCCGTAAAAACCCCCCCCAACCAAATACTGATGGGGAGAATCAGAATGCAGACAGGCCGCTGCGAGCCTGACCCTCCTAAGGTCGCATCCCCCCGGGCATTTTTCGCGAGATCGTTCTTGCCCCCGTGAGGAAATTTCTTGAAACTCTCATTCAAGAGCATTACGGAGACTGTGAAATACAATTTCTCACAAAAAAAATAACGAGATCAAAATAAATCAAAAATTTCGGTATTCCCAAAGTCCTTTTGATCACCCTCAGAAAAAATTAACTGACTTCAACGACTTGGTGCCATATGCGATCCTAGTTCCCCAAGGTACATTCCGAAATGTTTTTCCAAACAAAGCTCCCAGCCGATTTCAATGATGGGCGGCCGTGAAGGAACGGGGCCTGCTCCCGAGAGGGCAGGGAAGGCGGGGGTGACGGGGAGGGAGGCCCGATAGGCAGAGTGGAGGGGAAAAATCCCACCGGGGACCCCATTAACTGGGAAAAAAGGCCTGTAGAAGAAGAAAAGAGGGGTCATTGAAATCTTAACTTTCTTTTAAATTTATTTTCTATTATTATTATATTTTTTATCTCTTCATTATTGTATAAATTTTCATTATTTTTTTTTTTTTTGTTTTTTTTTCTTGATAAAAATAATATATTAAAAACAAAAAGTTTAATTTTTTATTTTTTATTATTATTATTATTATTATTATTATTATTATTAGTAATAATAATTATTATTATTATAATTTTTTCTTATTATCATCACCATTATTATTACTATTACCCTTATCTTATTAAAAATCTTAACTTTACTTTTAAATTTTTCTATATTGTCCCCGTTTTTTTTCACATCACATTTTTTATATAGGGGTTATTTTTTTTTATTATTATTGTTTTTATTACTATAATAAATAAAATAATAATAATAATAATAAAAATTATTATTATTATTATTATTTTTTTTTTATTATTTTTATTATTATTATTTTTAAATCATTATCATTATTTTTATCATCATTACATTATTTTATTATTACCATTATCTTATTAAAAATCTTTTACTATTTTTTAAATTTTTTTATCAACTAAATGGATCATCAATACTTTTAGTTTTGTTATGTGATAGTGTTATTATTATTAAAAAATAGAAATAAAGAAAAAATAAAAATAAAACCAAAATGCTGCAAAACAAAACTTCCCGGGAATCACAAAAGATATAAAATTTTAATATATATATAAAATATAATATATAAATTATATATATATATATTATATATAATAAATACATATATAAGGTTTGAAAATATGCCACTGGGACAAAATCATATCTACATATTTCACACGATATACGGGAACGGGCACGATAAGCTCTAAAGCCCAATAAAAAGTATAAATAACTGAAACGTATTTTACAATGAGATTTACATGCAGAGTTGAATTCTGATGCATCTGAATATGTGTATTTCCATTACGAATGTAAATATGTGCTGCGAATATACATAGCTGTTACTAATTTGAATAACTGTATGCGTACACACATTTGTGCGAACACACACACACACACACACGCCTACTCACACATAACACCACACACCCCTACCGACCATTGAAAGGCGACAAAAATATTTTGGGTTTTAAACATTTATTGAAGTACGGCCCGCTCCCCAAAATGAAGCTCGAAAGGATTTTAACATCTTAACATACGAATGAAGAATGTAGGGACGTTATTATTGATGCTACAATAATGATTATAATAACAATAATAATCATTATTACTATTATAATGATAATAATAATAATATCAATTGTTTTAGCAAAATAATATATAATGTGTAAAATAATATCTTAAGATAATGTAATGATAATAATAATAATATAATCATCATCATATCATCATCATATCATCACATCATCATCATCATCATCTCATCATCTCATCATCATCCATCATAAAAAATAATAAAATAATATAAAAATAATAACAATAATAAAATTTTCATAATAAAATAAAAATGATAATAATAATAAAAATAATAATACTAAATAAAATAAAAAATAATAATAATAATTAACAACAAAATAATATTAAACAACAACACAACAACAACAACAACAACAATAATAAAAAAAAAATAATAATAAAAATAAAAACAACAAAAACAAAAACGCAATAATTTAACAGAACAACATACAAAAAAAATAATAGTAATAATAAATAATGATAAAATTTAAAAATAAATAATAATAAAAAATAATAATTAATAATAAAATAAAAACAATAATAAAATAAATAATAATAATAATAATGATTTAAAGATAAATGATAAAGATAATGATAAAGATAAAGATAATGGTAGGGTAAATAATGAAATGATAATGATAAAGATTATAATGATAATGTTAATAATAATGATAGTAATAAAAATAAAATAAAAACAGCAATAATATTTAAAAACAAAAAACAACAACAACAACAAAAACAAACAAAAATAATAATAAATAATAAAATAATAAAAATAAAAATAATAATAAAAATATAAAAATAATAACAATAAAAAATAAAAAAAATAAAAATAATAATAATGAAATATAATATAATGATAATTTAATGGTAAGGGTTTTAAAGGTAATGATAATGTAAGATAAATAATGATAATGTAAAGATAATATAATAATAATAATAATAATAACAAAAAATAAAAAATAATAATGAAATAAAATTAAAAAGATAAAATAATAAAAATAAAAAAAAATAATAATAATACTATGTAATAAAAACAAAAATAGTGATAATAGTAATAAGACGATAATACTGTGGTTATAATAAAGAAATTTTCATTATTTATATTCATAGGGGTTTTTACTATCATTATTCTTATTATTCAGTTATTTTATCCTTTTTATTTTGATCATTATTACTCTCATCACTGTAATCGTCTCATCATGACCAGGGTGATAAAGATCATCGGGACCCTATAAGTTCAAATTATCATTCCATACCATCATCTCTTACATTATCATTCCATCACACCATTCCATCCCCCATCATCATCATCATAAAAGCAAATACCGAAGCTCATTATAGTCCCCTTTTTATAAAAAAAAAGGGAAATTAACCCCCGCATCTTTAACCACGGATCCGCAAAAGCCCCCCTTATTTAATTCCCATTTGCTTGACGAGGTCACGAAAAGCGAATCTTGTTCCCGACAAGGAAGAACACAGCTTTTGAAAAACAGGAATTCGGGGGAAGAGACCATAATAATCTAACCTTTATGTCAAGGTATATTGTTTTTTTTAAGTTAGGGGGGGGGTACAGCTGTAAAAGATTTTGCCCGTGTTGAAATCGTATATCTAAATATGTTAGGAAACATGTAATATGAAAAAAAAAAGGAAAAGGAAAATTATAAAAAGGGGATTTATAAGTTTTAATGAAGAAACTAAAGTATAAAAATTCTTTTCAGTCTTTGGGGTCCAAAGGAGACTCAGCGATGACATCAAAGACTTTAGATAAAAAATCAGTTAATGTGTTCCTTCATTCCAAGTAAAAAAACGTTATATTTTGTTTAATATATATATATATATATATATATTTTATATATAATTTTATATATTTTTATGATGATGTTATATACACATGTATATATACATTTTATATATATAATATATATATATATTATATTTTTATTATATTATATATATTATATTAATTTGCATTTATGTATGCATATATATTACATCATCATACATATATTATATTAATATTATATATATTAAAAATATTATATATTATAATATATAATGCATAAAATAATCCCCTATTATATTTAAATTTTATTAATATATATTATATATATATATTAATTTATAATATATTCACACAACACAACACAACCACCCAAAAACACACACACACACAACCCCCAACCAAAATTTATTTGCGTTTTTGTGTGTTTTGTGTGGGTTTTGGGGTGTGTGTGTGTATGTTGTGTGTGTTTGTGTGTTGGTCGTAGTGTTGTGTGTGTATGTGTGTTGTGTTTTTGTGGTGTGTGTGTTTGTTTGGGGTGTGTGTGTGTGTGTGTGGTGTGGTGTGTGTGTGTGTGTGTTGTTGGGGGAGTATGTGTGTGTAATTTGTATTATACGTATATATTTTTATATTATAATATAAATATATATATTATATATTATATATATACACCACACCACACCCACACATGTATGTATGTTTGTGTCAAAATTGATAAAAATATGAGTCATTTTTATTTAATATATATATACATATATAATATATTTTTATATTATTATTAAATATATAATATATAAAAATATATTATATAAAAAAAATTTAAAAAATATATATTATACCCCTATAATTTTTATTATTTTATTTCAATTATATTTTTTTATATATATAATATTATATATATTCAATATTATATGTATTATATTTTTAATATCATAATAATTATATATATATTTAAAATATTATAATATATAATTTAAAATATTTAATATGCTTTATTATTATTTATATTATAATATAAATTATATAAAATTAAACAATTTGTATATATTTAATATATTTTTAATATATATTTATATAATATTTTTAATATATATATATATATATATTATTACATCATAAAGGGGCAACCCATGGGGGCGCAGGGCCCGCATCCACCCTCATTTCCAACCACGGGGGTCCCTCAAATGCCTCGCCCATCCAAATTTCCCGCGCAGGCTCTCGGGCCCACCTATAACCTCCTGGGTCTCCCACGGCTCCTCCCCCAGGTTGTCCGCAGAGAGACAACCGAGGGGGCAGGGTCATCCGCAGGGAAACGGTTAGGTGACCATAAAAGCCTATTTGACGATCCGGGTTATGTAATATCAGGTCTCATGCCAGTGAACCGTCGGTTTGGGCACTGGTCCCCCCAAATGTACCCCCTATCCGGCGAAGGGACTTGTTACAAAAAGGCATCAAAACAAAACTCCAAGACACTGGGTAGCAGCCAGGTTTTGCTTCCATAGAGAAACTGCAGTATCAAGGCCTTGAAGACACTAGCTTGGTCCTTCTGCTTAGGTACCGACATCCCAAAACCTTATTGATCGGTTCATGCTCCTGTTGCCCGACCAAACTGTCTATTGCGTGACAGCCAGAGATATGGACTACGCTACCAGGTATGTAAAAATCTCTGTAACTTCAATGTCCTCGCCCCCAAGCATGAACGGGTTTTCCCTTAACAGGGCCCCAAAGTCCTGAAAACTTTTGGGCTTGGGCCGGAGTCTCTAGACCTAGGGGGTTTCGCCTCATTCTAAATGCATCACAGCCCACCCTGACCCGGACTCAGATAGGATACAAACATTTACGGGGGGGGAAGTCAAGGTCAACCTTTATGCCCAGTGTTGCTCCCACTGACTTTGGGTGAAGCTCAGCCTTGCTCCCCCCTAAATTAACAGGGAAAATTTGAAGCCCCCCCCACTTTACGTACTTTCAGTACCAGATAAAGGCTTTTTAGGCCAATAACTGTGTCGGAACCTTGAGTCTCAGGATCCCCATACGTTTCCCGAGCACCGAGGTCATGTAGCTGCAAGCAACCCACTTCGACTCACGCAATTACAAAATTACTGAAGCGCTAGTTTGGGTCTATTGGGGACTTGCAGGAGTAAACCCAAAATTGCCCGGCCCTTTGATGCCTCAGTGTGGTCGGGGATTTTTTTCAAGAATAAAATATATATATATTTTATATAATATATATATATATATTTATATATATATATTATTATATATATAAAATATATATATATATATATAACACACCACACCCCAACACACACACACACAAAATTATGTATGTTATGTATATGTATATTATATTATATTTAAAATTATCAATTTTTATAAAATAATATATATATATAAAATTATATTAATATATATATTTATATTTTAAAACATACACACACACACAACACACATTAATGTATGTATATGTATTAATGAAATAAAAATTACAATTTTATATATTTATATATATATTTATATATAAAATATAATATATATATTTGGTGTGTGTTGGTGTGTGTGTGTGTGTGTGTGTGTGTGTGTGTGTGTTTTTGTGTGTTTTTATATATATTTAATTATATTATATTTTTATATTATTATCTGTATGTGTGTGGGGGTTGTCGCGCGTGCGTGTGTGTATATGTGTGTGTGTATTTGTGCGTATGTGAATACATATGTACATATATTCATTCGCAGGTGTGTAGGGGAAGTCGCCCCGTGGATCAAGTTCCACGCTGGACCCCGGTTGATTAGGCTGGCATCCAAACAGGCAAGGGTGGTATTACTAGGAAGCTTCTTATGATGAATGAGAAAGACCTAATTCTACAACGGAAATGTAATCTGTAACGAAAATCTGATGAATAATGATATTGATAGTGATAATAATATTGATATTGGCAATGATAGCAACAACCATATCAATAACAATTAAACAATAATGGTAATGTAATAATGTTAATAATAAGTGATAATAAATAACAAATAAAAGGATGGAGAGAGAGGAAAAAAGAGAAAGAGAGAAAAAAAAGAAAGAGAAAGAGAGAGAGAGAGAGAGAGAGAGAGAGAGAACAAGAGAGAGAGAGAGGAGAGAGAGAGAGAGAGGAGAGAGAGAGAGAGAGGGAGAGAGAGAGAGAGGGAGAGAGAGAGAGAGAGAGAGAGAGAGAGAGAGAGAGAGAGAGAGAGAAGAGAGAGAGAGAGAGAGGAAGAGAGAGGAGAAGAGAGGAGAGAGAGAGAGGGAGAAGAGAGAAGAGAGAGAGAGAGAGAGAGAGAGAGAGAGAGAGAGAGAGAGAGAGAGAGAGAGAGAGAGAGAGAGAGAGAAAGGGAAAGAGATAAAGAAAGAAATTGATAGACAGACGGAGAAAATTTCTACACGTTCTTGCTATCGATCATGCTCGAATACAGTTACCTGACTGGCGAGGGACATCTGCCTCGCACCTATACCTTGGTTCCCACTCAGACAAAACTCCAAAGATATGCAGATATTGATAATCATCTCCATATCCATCTCTCAATAAAAGTATATCACATCCCAACTCCTCACCCCCCCCTCAAAAAAAAAAAAGATAAATAAATAATATAAATAAGTAAAAAATAAAACTCTTTCTACTAGACAGGATGCCACACTCTGGCCTCGAGGAGGACCTACGTTTCTCCTTGACAAATTCCTCTGACACTCGAGCGCGAAAACAAGCAGGCAAAGGGAGTCGGGTTGGGTTCCCCGTCAGCATTACCATCCTGACCTTTCAAGCCAGTGAAACCACCTGGAGGTCCATGCACGAAGGTCATGCATGCATCTTCGGGCAAAGAGAAGATGTTCACAATGAACAAAAATGAATATAATGAGCTTTTTTTTTTAAATTTTTTTTTTTT
>NC_051389.1:22112835-22117835 GCF_015228065.2 Penaeus monodon
GGTTAAGCGTGGGGACTAAAGACTGTCACGACGGAAATCTGAGTTGAGGTTGGGTCACCGCCCGTCGCGTTTTTTCCCCTTTGGGAAAAAGGAATTTTCCCCTCGATTGCCTACCTCCCCACTGGGGGGGCCCCCTCGGGTCAGCTGGTCCCAACCCGGAAAAAATAAGAGAAAATGTTACCAAAAAAGGAAACCCCGGCACTCCCCGGGGAAAAAGAATGGGACCCTACCAGTACTCACTCCAAGAGCATCACAACGTAAAACTCAATTGATTCATGCTGTACTACGGCGGCTGAACATAAACCTACCGTTAAATTAAAATAATTGGGTTTTAAAATGATCTCTGAGGCAGGGGTTAAAAAATTTCTAAAATAAAAAAAAGGAACAACTATATATCAAAAACATTAACAACAAAAAAACAAATAACAATCTATAGGAAGAACAAGAGAAATAAATAAAAAAAAATAATGAAAGTACGGTGCTAGGACGTTGTACTAGTATTGGGACTATTTTGGTTTGGTAGAAGGGTGTGGTGGGCGGCCACGACTATCTCGTTGAGGGTCGGACTACAGGGGGTTTTCCCCCCGGGTTTTGGCGGCTGTAGGGCCCGGCGTGGCGGGCGCGTGGGAAGGGCGGGTCGGGGTGGCTGGATAGTACAGCAGCTAACGGGCCGAACTGCTGCAGAAGATGGTGTATTGAGTGGCGAAAGGGGTGAGGCCTGGGGTTCAGGGCTGTCTAGCGGGTATAGGCGGACCGAGAAAATCGTGGCTCCCCTTATCTTACCCTCTCGATTTATAGCAGGGGGTGGCGGGGGCATGGGGACCGGGCGAGGGGGGGGCGTGGGTAGTTTGGGGCGGGATGAATACCCCTGAAAGGATTTGAAGCCCGAGGGGGAAAAACCAAAGACGACTTGGGCGACGCAGCATGTGAGCTTGTACGAGGCGACCCACGGTGTCTCGACTGCTGCGCCCAGGTGGTGATGAGCCGGCATTTGGTTTACAAAATACCTCGTGCGTGAAGATGGGTGCGGGGGGGGTTTTTGGGGGGAGAGTCGAATTGCATCACGACCGCCTTCTGGCGGTTTAGTGACGTGATTTGCGGGGTCCGGGAGGGGTTGTCGGGGGTGCGCTGGATGGGGAGTGGTCAGGGCCGGAACTGTCATGGGGGGGCGATGGTCGATTTATCCACGTTTTCCAACGGTTGGGTATCCCCGCGTGTTAATCATGACGGGGAGAAAGGGGGGACCATTCTAGTCCCCGGGGGTACTCCCCGTGATGGCAGGGGGGCTGGAAATTTGCCCCTGCCCCGCGCACAGCCTGTTGCCTTTTAAAAAGAAAGTCTGCCCCCAAAGGGGATAGGACCCCCTGTCCCGGGGAAGCTGCTGCTCCCCCAGTCGAAGGCTTTCTTGTATCTTGACTGCTGGTGACGGAGAACCTGCGCTTGTCGGGGTGGGCAAAAAGTCGAGGAAGTTGACACACACACCATTTTTTACCACACATGTAACACACCAACACACCACACATATATATATATGTGTGTGTTGTGTGTGTGTGTGTTGGGGTTTTGGTGTGTGTGTGGTGTGTGGCGGTGTGTGTGTGTGGTTGTGTTGCGTGCGTGTGTTATATTGTTGTTATTTAAAATAAATATATTTTTAAAAATTATATAAATAAAATTTAATATATATGGTGTGTTGTGGTGGTGTGTGTGTGTGTTGGTGGGGTTGTGTTGTTTGTACATTATATATTTTATTATATATATATATATAATATTATATATTATTGATATGTATTATTCTATAATATGTTATAAGCGGCCGGGGTAGCCGAGGGGTTGAGCATCGGACAAAAACTGTCAAAACGGCATCGATTCGAGGGTTCGACCCGGGCCGTTTTCCGTTGGGTAGGAAACTTCACCTCGATTGCCTGCCTAGCCGCTGGGGGGGAACCCAGCCAGTCTCCGGCCCCAAAACCGGGGTAAATAGAGATGTACTCAAAAAAACCCCGGGGGGGAAAGCAACGGGGCAACCACCCCCCAAAAATTGCCAAAAAATCATGGAAAATTCATGATCGCCAACGTCCTTGCGGACGGGGCCCTTTAAAAAAAAGTATAATATTTATTATATATTATTTAAACCAAAACGCCACACACGCCCCACCCCCAACACACACACCACCACACCACACATACACATATATTATATCTACCACACACACACACACACCACACACACACAACACAACACACCACAATATTATTATTATAAAATTATTTTATATTATATATATATGTATATATTTACACATAGTTTTATATGTATATTATATACATTAAAATTAATTAATACTATTATATATTATATATTATAATAATATTACATACTATATTTATTATATTTTATATATTTAAATATATTATATATATTTTAATATTATATATTTATATGTGTGTTGTTGTGTGTTGTGTGTTGTGTGTGCGTGTGTGTGTGTGTGTGTGTATTAACATGTTTTGTATAAAAGTATGTATATCTATTATTTACACACACACACAACCACGCATTATTTATATTTTTTATTATACTATATATTATATATTTTATATTTTATATTAAATATATATATGTGTGTGTGGTGTGGTGTGTGGTGGTTATATTGAAATTATATACATATTATGTTTTATATCAACATATATAAAAATATTATAATAATATATAATTTTATATATTTTTATGTTATATATATATATATATATATTTTAAAATTTTATATATATATATTTTTGTGTGTGTGGTGTGGGGTGTGTGTGTGGTGTGTGTTGTGTGTGTGTGGTTGTGTTTTGTTGTGGTTGTGTTACATACAAAATTATACGTATATACAGTGTAGATAATTATAGATTTATATATATAAATTTAAATATTATTATATATTTTATAATAATATAATTACAGTTGTACATATTTATTAAATTTATATAATATAAAATTATAATATTATATAATTTATTATTCCAAACCCTCTACCCACACACACCAACCACACACACACACATATATAACACACACCCCAAAACCACACACAATCACAACCACCATATTTTATAAAATTATATTATATTATTAATATATATAATATATTTATATATATATTATTTTGTCCTGGGAAAGACAAAAAACTGCACCCGGGGGTTCCCTTGAACAACGACCCCTATTAGCTCCCTATGCCAGGGTTGGGGTGTAGCTGTGGGCAGCAGGGCAGTGGATATCTGGTAAAAACCCTTGGGGTTTCTCGATTACTTTTTTCATCAACATATTGCGCGATTGCGTGTAACTGTTTCAAAAAGGCAGGATGTTCCCCCGTTAGTGGGAATTTTTTCAAAATTTTCTTTTTTCCCGACAAACCCCTACCCAAAGTTAATACAAATGAATTCTACCACATCGCCCGTGCGTGGGTTTCAGGGGGGGTTGTTCAGTGGGCAACCCCGGCTGACATGTTAATATGCTCTGGAAGCAAGAAACAAAAAACTGTCCCAATTAAAAAACACTTAAAAAACGGAACTGGGAACTAAGAAAAATTAAGAGTGGGTAATTGCATACTGTCTGTAAAAGAAATGGGTGATACAACATTCAAAAACTAGGAAACATGAACCAATTTGGAAAAACATGAAGTTTCAAACTAAGAAAAAAGACAGTTCTTTTTTTTGAAAAAAAAAAGGAAAATTAAGTCCGGAGTTGCTAAAGATCTCACAAAAAATGCAAATTCACTAATTTGGGGACAGCCCAAAATGTCCATTTTAAAAGTCAAAAAAAAAGCAAAAAACCCCATAACATTTGATTATCAATGCTCGCACCAAACCAACGTTGCAAATGATAAAAAAGGAAAAATTTTTTTAACCTCTCCAAAAACTTTGACACATCCCTAAAAAGATGTAAAGTAAAACATGGGGGACCTCAATGCCCGTAGGAAAAAAACTAAAAAAAGACACTTGTCGAAAATTTGGGCTTTGGAATATAATGAAGAGGGGAAGATTTATTGAAACTGTATAAATAAACTAGTTACAGCCAAAACCATTTTCTAACACCACCCAAGACCTTTTACCGGGGTTTTCACCAGACAAAAGAACACGCAACCAAATTGACTACATTGTTTGAAACCCAAAAAGGAAATAAAAAAAGCCAAAACAAGACCTGGGGCCGACTGCAACAGTGACCACCAAATTCTAACTATCCTTTCAAAAAGACTCAAAAAGATGGGGCGTTCATACCATCCTAAAGCCGCTACAAAAATCTTGATAAAAATTACGAATTATAAAAGTCAACAATTTGAAGTACCTCAAAAGTGATGAAAACACCAAAAGAGTTGTGGGAAAGGGAAAAAAACTCCCCTGAGCGCTGGGGTTTAAAAACATCGCCAAAAAGGAAAGACAAAATTCCCCCGGATATCTAAAAAACTAAGTGAAATTGAAACAAAAATCCTAAAAACAAAGGGTACAAAAATTTCCGTTGAAGAAATATTTACAAAAAAAATAATACAAAAATTCAAAAATTATGCGGAGATAAGGAAAAATATTTAAATGAACTTGCCAAGAATGAAAACTGTTCTACAATAAAACAACTAAAAACTCTACCAGGAGTACGAAACTTCACAAAAATTTAAAACCCACAAAGGACACTATCAAAAATGAGATGGACTTGTTTTTTTTGTGATGGAAAAAATCAAGATAGTGGATCAATATTGTTTTCCCAAACCCCCACAAAAAAAAAAAAAATAAATAAAAATCTAAAAAAAATTAAATTTAAATCATGACAGCGAGATGAACCCCCGCCCGCTGATGAATTATAAAAACCTAAAAAAATGAAAAAAACAAAACCCGGGGAAAAGATAAATACACAAATAAACAAGAATGCTGGGGAAAGTGTTGAATACTTCTTCTCAAACTTTTTACAAAAATTTGAAAGAAAAAATATGACCAGAAGACTGGTAGAATCAGCTTTATCCCATACCAAA
>NC_051389.1:22125832-22138332 GCF_015228065.2 Penaeus monodon
TTCCCTTTTTTTCTTCTTTTTCTCTCTTCTCTCTCTCTCCCTTTTTTCTCTCCTCCTCCTTTCTCTCTCCTCTCTCCTCCTTTTTCCTCCTCCTCTCTCCCCCCTCTCTCTCTCTCTTTCATTCTCTATTCCACTTTTCCATTATCATTATTAGTTAATATATTATCCTTATTATTATTATTATCATTCATCATCATCATCAACATAATAACCATAATAAAAATAAGATCAAGCAGCAGAAGCAGCAGTAGTAGAATAATAGTGTAGTAGTAGTAGTAGCAGTAGTAGTATTATATTTTTATTATTAGTAGTATCATTATCATTATTATTATTATTATTATTAATTATTATTATTATTATTTATTTATTATTATTTTTATTATCATTGTTATTATTATTATTATCATTATTATTTTATCCCTTATTATCAAATCATTATCATTATTATAATTCTTGATATCAATAATAATGATAATGATATTACTAACATTATCATTATATTTATTATTTATTATTATTTTGATTAGATTATTGTTATTATTATATTATCATTCATTATCATTATTATTATTGTTATTTATATTATTTTATGATTATTTTTTATTATTTTTTATTTTTTTTTGATTGCTATAATGATGATGATGATGATAATTATCATTATAATAAAATATAATTATATTATTGTTATTATTATTATTATTATTATTATTATTATTATTCATTATTATTTTATTATCATTATAATTTCATCATTATTTTCATTATCATCATCATCATTTTTATAATTTAAATAATAATAATAATAACGATATTAATATTGGGCATTATTATTATTATTATTATTATTATTATTATTTGTAATATAATTGTCATTATTATAATTTTACTTATTTATTATTATCATTATTTTTATAATTATTATTATTATTATCATTATCATTTTAATTATAATTGCTATTTCAATTATTTTTATCTTCATCATCATTATCATTAGATAGGATAGCAATACAAATGGTTAATAATAATGATAATAGTAATAATAATGATAACAATAATGATGATAGTAATAACAACAACAACAATAATAACAATGAAAAAAATAGCAATAATTATGATAATGATAATAATAATAATAGTAATAAAAATAAATAATAATAATAATAAATAATAATAATAATAATATAATAAATAAATTTAAAAATAAATAATAATAATATAATAAAATATAATAAATAATATAAAAAATGATAAAATAAATAATAAAAAAACAAAAACCATAATAATAAATAAAAAATTTTTATAATAATAATAATAATAATAATAATAATAATAAGGGAAATAAAAATAATACAAAATAATTATAAAAATAATAATAATATAAAAATAATAAATATAATAATTATTATTATTAAAAAAATTATTAAAAAATTAAAAAAAATTAAAAATTTTTATTATTTTATTTTTAATTTTTTTTAAAAAAAATTAAAAATATAAAAATATAATATAAATAAAATAAAAATAAAATAAAAATAAAAAAATTAATATAATAATAAAATAATGATAAATTTTATAATAATATAAAATAATATAATAATGATAAAATGATAATAATAATAATAATAATAATAATAATAATATAATATAATAATAATAGAATAATAAAACAACAAATAATAATAATAAAAAATAATAATAAAAAATAATATAATAATATAATAATAAAAGATAATAAAAAAAGACGCTGATAATTAAATAGTAATGATAAGGATAACAATAATTCAAAGCCGATCTTTTTCCATGGTATATCTGGAAGATGAAACGACAGCTGGATGCATAACTACTGCGTGTATATATATAGCGTGAACTGTATGACTTTCTCTCAGGACTAAAAGAAAAGGGGGGCAGTTTTTATACAAAGCACTGAAATGCCCCTTTTTTGCAAGTTCCTTAACTTGCATCAAAGCTGATGATTGTTAAATTTTATTATTATTGCTGTTGTAATAAAAATGATTTTTTTTACCATCATCCCTTTTAAGGCTGTAATCTTTTTATTGCATTAATGTTTGGGTTTTTTTTTTGTTGTAAATATCTTTTGACTGCTACCCTTTTTGTTAAAAAATATTTCATTACCATTCTAGTTACTACGATTGCAGCATAACTACATTAATTTTCTCATTTTTTGTTACATTAATAATATTATGACTGTTATGCTCACTTTTTTTTTTAAAACAAATCGTTACATTAACATCAACATACGTTTTTTTTTTACTCAAGAATTACCATGTCACATTATCACCATCTTACCAAACCTCTCATTATCACCATCATTACACTATCATCATCTCATCATCATTATTTTTTATCATCTCATCACATCTCATCACATCATCATCATCTCATCATCATCATCATCATCATCACATCACATCATCATATCATCACCTCATCATTAAACGTCACCATCATTTATCATCATCATCATCACCATCTCATCTTATCACCTCATCATTTCATACCCCACTTTTCGAGTAATATTTTTCACTTCACATTTTTGGAATTTTGTATTTTTGATTTTGGTTTTTTTTTACATATGGAATATTATTCAAATTTATTACAATTTCGGGGAAAACTAAAAAATCACATTACCCTTTTTTGTAATCTTACCCAAAAAAAATTTAAAAATCTAAAAAGAAAAATTTCCAAAACCGGGAAAAACTTAGACCAAAGTGGCTTTTATTCAGGTTGCCAAATTTAAAAATCGTAATTGATTTTTACTTTTTTTTTTATATTCTTTTAGCTATCGTGCGTTTTAAATCATATATTTGGGAAAATCTTGCAGACTTCTTACCAAAAAACATCATTTGATCAAATTCTGTTTTCAAATCAAAATAAAACAGGTTTCCTCCGGGTTACGTAATGGTCAAAGTTGCCCCGAAGCTTGTTTTTAATAGAGGCAAAGAAAAAAAGCCAAATAAAAATATTTTTAAATTCCAAAGCGCAAGCTTCCCCCCTTTTTCCCAAAACACGAGGACGAACCTTGAAAGGGGGCCCCACACAACAACACACCCCCAAAACCCCACACCCACACCCCAAACACTCCACAACCCCCACACACCACACAAAATATATGTGTGTTTGTTTTGCCCCTGTGCTGTCGCTGGAGAGTCCTCTCCGTGTTTTAAAACAAAAAACCCCCTTTAAGAAAGAAGGTTTATTGGGTTGCTGCCCTGAGCAGGCTTCCCTCTCCACGTATTGTGTGTGTATGTGTTGTGGGGTTGTTTTATAAAAATGTATATATTTTTTATATATATATATTTTTATTATAAAATTATATATTTTTGTGTGTGTGGGGGTGTGTGTGGTGGGTGGGGTGTGGTGTTTTGTGTGGGTGTTTTGTTGTTTGTATGTGTGGGGTTATATTTTATATTTTTAAAATATATATATAATTTTTATATTTATTATTATATATTTTTTTATGTTTATCTTAAAATTATTTTATTTTTTAATTTTATTGTTTATTATTGGGGTGTGTGTGTTTTTGTGTGTGTGTGGTGTGTGGGTGTGGTGTTTGTGTGTGTGTGTGTATGTGTGTTGGGGTTTTGTGGTAAAGTGGGTTTGTTGTTTTTATTTTATATCTTTTTTTATCTTATTCATATTTATTATCTATTTTTTTTTTTTTTTTCTTTTTTTTTTTTTTTTTTTTTTTTTTTTTTCCCGTGGGAATCGGTACGTATTTTTCTGTGGTTTATATACATAAATGCGTACATTCGTACAGGATACCTACGGAAAGTGTGTGGGGTGTGTGTTTATCTGAAAAGAGAGAAGGGGAGGAGAGAGAAAAGAGAGAGAGGGGAGAGAGAGAGAGAGAGAGGGGAGAGAGAGAGGGGGAAGGAAAAAGGGAAAAAAAACGAGAGAAAAAAGAAAACAAACCCCGACCTTTTTCGGGGGGGGAAATTTCTAATGCTTTTATACCGTGGAAAACAAAACGCAAAAAGCAAATCTTCTGTATGTCCCGATGTTTCGTTGGCCCCCGAATTTCCCGCACATTAATATTTCTTATACTTCTTTGTGTATGTTTTGGCTTGCTAAAAGTCTAAGAATTTTTCCCTTTAAAAAAAGGGCCGGGGAAAAAAATTTAAATTCAACAAAAGAAAAAGGGTAAACAAAAAAATTTGGGGCCTAAAGGTTAAAAAACTAAGGAAAAAAGCAGTGAAGGGAAACAAATTCCCCCCTTTTTTTTTAATTTTCTGTAAGATGGGGAGCATGCTGCTTTTTAAATTGCATGATTTCGTTCTTAATATTGCTTTAAAAAGATAAAAATGTTATTGTAAAATCAGAAATTTTTGACAAAATATGAAAAATTTTAAATTTAAATTTTACTGAGCATTTTTTTTTTTTATAAAAATTAAAAGTTAAAATAAATTTTTAAACACCAAAGTTTTTAGGAAAAAAGCATGCAAAAAAAAGGGTTTTTGTGAATAAAAGAGATGATTTAAAAAGTAATAATAAATAAATTTGAATGGGGGATGATGTGATTAAGATTTACCAAAGATATAAAGACTTAATTCATACTGTAATATTTATAGCCTTTTATCATCAGCATTAAAATATATATATTATATATAATATAAAATTTTATTATAAAATATATATATATATATATAAATATAATATATATATAATTTTATATATTTTATTTCCAAAAATTTTAAATTTGAAAATTTAAGTTTGTTTTCCCCAAAAACCCCAAAAAAATTGAGTCTTCCCCCCGTTTAGGAGGGGTTTAAAATTTAAAAAAATAAGGGGGCAAGAAAAAAAAGACAAGCGATCTTTCTCCTTTAATCTTTCCCCCTTGCGCTCTTCTTCAAGTCACTTATGCTATTTTTTGATTTCGATATAAAAATTTTGATATAATCATTTCCTTTTTTTTTTTTTGTTGTTGTTGTTTTTTGTTGTTGTTGTTATTCAGCTTGCCCAAAAAATTTCCCAAAGGTCGTTGAAGTCTTTTTTTTTTATTAACTAGTTTGTATAATGCCTGGGTCAAACACACCCCACACACAAACCACAAAACACAAAACACCAAAACCCCAAATGTGGGATATGTAAAATATTTATATTATTTATATATAAAATATAAAATAATAAATAAAATAATATATATATATTATATTATAGACAACAACACACACACACCCCACACACACAACAAAACATATAAATATAATTTTATATATATATATAATATATATATATATATATATATTATATTATATATATAAAATATATATATTTTTATATATGTAATATAATATATGCCCCATATAATTTTATATATATATATTAAATATATTTAGTATATTTTATATTAAAATATATTATTTATTCATTAAAATTTTTATTATTTTGTTTGTTTTTTGGTATCAATAATATATATATAATAATAAAAAATAAAAAAAAAAAAAAATATTAAAAAAAAAAAAAAAACAAAAACAGGTTTTTTGGGGGTGTTTTTTTTTTGGGGGGGTTTTGTTTTTTTTGATCCCCTTTTTTTTATTATATATAAAAATTATATAAATATTTATAAATTAAAAATATGTAGTTGGTTTTGGAAACAAAAATTTGAATAATTTTATAATTTTAAAATTATTATTTATATTTTTTGTTATTTTTAAAAATTTTTTTTTTAAAAAAATGATTAAAAAAGTTGTTTTATGGAGAGGTTTTTTCAATTTCTGAAAGGTAGGGGGGGGTAAAAACTAGGGGAAAACCCCAAAACCCCCCCCCCCCACCACCCACAAAAAACCCCCCCAAGAAAACACCCCCAAAAGATGTGGATTTTTAAAATAAGGGGTTTTTATTTTTTATTATTTAAATTTTATTTAAACCCTTTTTTTTTTTGGGGGGGGGGTTGGGGTGTGAAATATTTTTTGGTTTAGGGAAAAAATTAAAAACCCAAAAATTTTAAAGTCCTTTTTAATTTTTTTGGTTTTTGGTGGGCCAATTTTTTGGGCCCCAGGCGATTACCTTTGGTCAGGAACCCCCGGGGGTTTCCGGCTTTAAAAGCAAAAAGGTAAATTTTTTCCCCGGGGCCCCCCCATTTTTTTTTCCCTTTTTTTCCCCTTTCTTTTTCCCCATCCCCCTCCCTTCTCCCTTCTTTTTTTTTTTTCTTTTTTTTTTTTTTCTTTTTTTTTTTATTTTGTTCTTTTTTTTTTTTTCCCTTTTTTTCTTCTTTTTTCTCCCTTTTCTTTCCCCCCTCTCTTTTCCCTTTCCTTTTTTTTCTTCCTCTTTTCTTTTTTCTTTTTCTCTTTCCCTTTTTCTCCCCTCTCTCTTCTTCCCCCCTCCTTTTTCCCTTCTTTTCTTTTCTCTCTCTTCTCTCTCTCTCTCTTTTTCTTCCCCCCTCCTCTCTTTCTCTCCCCTCCCCTTCTCCCTCTCTTCTTCCCTCTCCTTTCTCTTCCTCTTCTCTCCCCCTTTCTCTTTCTCGCTCTCTCTCTTTTCTCTCCTTCTCTCTCCTCCCTTTTCTCTCCTCTTTTCCCCCTCTTTTTCCCCCCCTCCCCCTCTTTTTTCTCTTTTCTTTTTCTTTTTCCCTCTCTTTTCCCTCTCTTCTCCCTCTCTTCTCCTTCCCCTCTCCCCTCTCTTTTCTCCCCCCTTTTCTCCTCCTCCCCTCTCTCTCTCTTCCCCCCCCTCTCTCCCTTTTCCCCCCCCTTCTCCCCTTTTCTTTTCCTTCTCTTCTCTCTCTCTCTCTCCTTTTCTCTCTCTCTCTCTTTTCTCTCCTTCCCCTTTCCCCCTCTCTCCGTTTTCTCTCTCTCTTTTCCCCCTCCCTCTTTTCCTCTTCTCCCTTTCTTTTCTTCCCGTCTCTTTTCCTCTCTCTCCTCTCTCCCTCTCCTCTCTCTTCTTTTTTCTCTCCCTCCTCTCTCTCTCCCCCCTCTCTCCCTCTCTCTCCTCTTTCTCTCTTCTCTTCTCTTCCGCTCTCTTCCTATTTGTTATTTATTATCATTATTATTACATTATTACATTACCATATTGTTAATTGTATTGATATGTTGTTGCTATCATTGCATATCAATATTATTATCACTATCAATATCATTATTCATTAGATTTGTTACAGATTATCATTTCGTTGTAGAATTAGGTCTTTCTCAATCATATTAGAGCTTCCTAGTATCACCACCCTTAGCTGTTTGGATGTCCAGCCTAATCACGGGGTCCACGTGGAAGATCCACGGGCGACTTCCCCTACACCTCAATTGAATATGTACATAGTATTACACCTACGCACAAATACCACACAACATCACACACGCACGCGTGGACGCCACGGCACACTCACACACTACATGCAACAATACGTATATATATATATATATAATATATAATATATTATACACACACACACACAAACACACACACCACCCACACACACCACTCACACACATTCAGATACATACATATATATATTATATATATATAATATATATATATATAATAAAATAACACACATATACAATACAACAATCATACATACATTTTCTATATATATATAAGTATATATATATATATATATATATATCTATTATTATATATATATACATATAATAATATAACTAATTATATGTTGTGTGTGTGTGTAGTATTAATATATTATATTATATCTTATTATATATGATGATCATATAATTATATAATCGTAGCATTATATTATTATATATAGTCACAATAAGATATACCTCATAAATATATCATACATGTGTGTGTGTGTGGGTGTTGGTGTCGGTGTGGGTATCTATAGATCATAGATAATATCCATATATATATTATATATATATAATATATATACTTACTATATATATGTAATATGATAATTCTCATTCTTCTGAAAGATCCGCGACCACTCTGAGCACAAGACCGAGCATTTGGATTTACTCCTGCAAGTCCACAATCAGACCGATACTAGCGCTTGAGTCATTTTGTAATTGTCGTGAGTCTGATGTGGTGTTTGCTTGCAGCCTACGACCTGGTCAATCGGGTCGTATGGGAGATCCTGAGACTCAGAGTTCCGACCAGATTATGGCCTAATATGCAGGCCTTTATAGGACTGAAAGTACTGTAAAGTTGTGGGGGCTGTTCAAACTTCTTCCGTTAATTCAGGGGTGAGCAAGGCTGATCTTCTTAGCAAGTCAGTGTGGGCAACACTGGGCAATATCAGGTCTCAGAGCCTTGACTTTGCCGATGATGTGGTGCTATCCTATCTGAGGTCTCTGGATCACTTGTGCTGCTTGATGCATTTTGCTAATGAGCGAAGCCCTTAGGTCTGAGATCTACCTCCAAGACCAAGATTCAGACTTTGGGGCTGTTAAGGAACCGTCATGTTGTGGCGAGACATTGAGTTACACCGATTCTACATCCTTGGTAGCGTAGTCATATCCTGGGCTGTCACGTCCAAAGACAATTGGTCTGGCAATCGGAACCATGAACTCGTATCAATAAGAGCTTGGGATGTCGTACCTAAGCAAAGGACCAAGCTAGTGTCAAGGCCTTGATACTGCCAGTTTTGCTCTATGGAATCGAACCCTGGCTGCCATCCAGTGTCTTGGGTCTTGTCTGATGCCTTTGTAACAAGTCCCTCGCGGTCAGGGTACAGTTGGCAGACCACTTCCACCGACGGTTACACTGGCATGAGACCTGATACTTACATAAGCCGGGATCGTCAATGGCTTAGTGGACCCTAACTCGTTTCCCTGCGGATGACCCTGCCCTCAGGTGTTCCTGCGGAACCCTGGGTGGAGGATTGCTGTGGAGACCAGGGGATTATAGGTGGCAGCTCGACAGACTGTGGAGGAATTAAGATGGCGATCATTAGGGACCTGTGTTGAATGATGGTGATCGGCATAGCGCCCCATCGGCGTTACCTTGATGTATGATATATATATATATATATATATATTATATAATACTATATATATATTGATATATATATTATATATTATATATATATATATAATTATATATCTATATATATATATATATGTTTCTATATGTCTTAATATATATATATATATATATATCTATTATATATATATATATATATCTATATATATATATATTATATATATATATGTATATATCATATATACACTCCAATGTACATACACTAGTATTATCAATAATGACACATACACATACACCATGTGTGGTGGGTGTGTGTTAAATATATACATAACATACATATATACATATACATATCACAATAATATAAACGTATATATACAATACACACACATACTCACACACACACACACACACAAACACACACACACACACACACACACACAACATCACACAAACACAAACACACAAAAACGCAAACAACAACACACACACACACCACACACATACACAAACACACACCATACGCACACACACACCACACACACCCACACCAACACACATACACACACACACACACACACAACCACACAATAACACACCATATATAATATATATGTTGTGTGTGTAGTGTGTGTTTGTTGTTTGTGTTTGTGTGTTTTGTTGCTATATATATATATATATATCTATTATATATATTTATATATATATATATATATAATATATATTTGTATGTATGTATATATTTGCATATAAATACTAATATATATATATATATATATTATATATGATATATATATATATATATAATATAGTATATCTATATATATATATATATATATATATATCTTCATAATATATATATATAATATATACTAATATATATTCTATATTTATGTATATATATATATATTTAAACAAATATATAACGTCTTTTTACTTGCTGATGAAGGAATCACATTAACTGCAGTGTTTATCTAAAGTCTTTGATGTCATCGCTGAGTCTCCTGTTGAGAACGAAACAAAGACTGAAAAGATATTTTTATACATTATGTTTGCTTCATTAAAACTTTCATAATCACCTTTTATTTACATTTTCCGTCCTTTTTCTTTGTCATCATTATCATGTTTCTCTAACATATTTCAGATATACGATTTCAACACAGGGCAACATCTTTTACAGCTGTACCTCCCCCTAACCTTAAAACAACATATACTCACCTTGACATAAAGGTTAAGATTATTATGGTCTCCTCTCCCCTGAATCTCCTGTTTATCAATTAAGCTGTGTTCGTCCTCCTTCGCTCGGCAACAAGAGGTTCGCTTGCTCGTGACCTCGTCAAGCAAATGGCAATTCATAATACAGGGTTGCTTTTGCGGACTCCTGTGGTTAAAGATGCTGGGGTTAATTTCCTTTTGTTTATAAATAGGTGGATCTATAATGAGCTGTCGGTATTTGCTTTTATGATGATGATGATGGTGATGGTAATGGTGATGATGGTAATGATAATGATAATGATGATGATGGTCATGGAAGTGAATAATTTGATACTTATAGGGTACCGATGATCATTATCACCATCATGGTCATGATGATGACGATTACAGTGATGAGAGTAATAATGATCAAAATAATAAGGACTACAATAACTGTAATAATAAGAATAATGATAGTAACAACAATATGAATATGAATAATGAAAATTATCATTATTATAACCATCAGTATTATCGTCATTATTACTATTATCACTATTATTGTTATTATTATCATAGTATTATTATTATTATTATTATTATTATTATTATTATTATCTTATTATTATTATTATCATTATCATTATTAACTATTATTATTATTATTATTATTGTTCTTGTATATTATTGCTGTATGTTTGTTGTTATTATTATATTATTATTATAATATTATCATTATTATTGATTATTATTGTTCTTGTTAGTGTTGTTGTGTTGTTGTTGTTGTTGTTAATATTATTGCTGTTGTTATTATATTATTATTATTATTATTATTATTAACATTTCATTATCATTATCATTATCATTATCATTATCATTATCATTACCACTACCATTATCATTATCATTATCATTATTATCATTATCATTATCATTATTATTATTATTATTATTATTGTTATTGTTGTTCTTGTTAATATTATTGCTGTTTTTGTTGTTGTTGTTATAATTATTATTATTATTATTATTATTATTATTGTTGTTGTTGTTGTGATGTTATGTTGTTGTTAATATTGTTGTTTTTATTATTATATTATTATTATATTATTATTATCATTATTATTATATGCTTATTATTATTATTGTATATTATTTTATTATTATCCTTATATTATTATATAGTGAGATGATGATGATATGTATGATGATGATGATGGAGATGATGATGATGTGATGAGATAGATATATATATTAGTCTATCTTACTATTATCTAATGATATTATTATTACTACTAGTATACTATTATATGCTATAATCTTATGATATTATTATTATATCATTATAATAGTATAAGATATTATGTTAATAATCATTTGTAGCTCAATAATACGTCCCTAATTCTTCTTCGTGTGTAAGTGTGTAATGCTTGTCGAGCTTCATGTTGGGGAGCGGGCTGTACAGTGTCAGTAAATGGTTAACCACGAAATTTGTGTCGCTCTTTCATGGCCGTGTAGGTTGGTGTTTTTCGTGTGAGTAGGCGGTGTTGGGTGTGTTCGCACAAATGTGTGTACCATACATTATTCAAATGTAGTACACATTTATATTGCAGCAATTTACATCGTAATGGCAGAATTCAATCCTCGCATGTAAATCTCATTGTATCATACGTTTCAGTTAATTTATTACTTTTCATTTGGGCTTTATGCAGCTATATCGTGCCTGATTCCCGTATATCGTGTGTAAATATGTAGATATGATTTCGTCCCGAGTGGCATATTTCAAACTCTGTATATATGTATATATATATATATATATATATATATATATATATATATATATATATATATATATATATATAATATCTTTTGTGATATACAGGGAAGTTTTGTTTAGTCAGCATTTATGGATTTCTATTTCTATTTTTGCTTCTATTTCTATTTTTGTAATAATAATAACACTATCACCATCAACAACACTAAAAGCATTGATGATACCATTGAGTATGATAATAAAATTAAAGAATAGTAATATGGTGATAAATATGATGATGATAACAATTGATTATGATGATGATGAAAAAAATGGTAACAATAATAGTAATAAATTAAAAAGTAATGTTAATGATTTCAATAATGATAATGGTAATAATAATAATAATGATAATGATAATATAAGAAATGAATAATATATAATAATAATAATATAAATAATAATAATAATAATAATAGTAATTATAATTTAATAATTATTAATTATTAATTATTATTATTATTATTATTATTATTATAGTAATAATAACAATAATAATAAAAAATAATAACAATTATACTAATAATGATGATGATGATAAAAACGGTAACAATAATAGTAATAAATTTAAAAGTAATTTAATGACTTTCAATAATGATGATAAGGT
>NC_051389.1:22143332-22148332 GCF_015228065.2 Penaeus monodon
ACCGTAGATGGTTTGTAAAATTAAAAAGGTAAATCAACATCTACAAATAATGTACTATGTATATTTATATTTAATACATTTATATATATATATATATATATATTATATCTATCGTATCTATATTATATATATATATATAAAATTAATTTTAATATATGTGTGTGTATATATATATACTATATTATATATATAATAAATATTATTATATATATATATATATATAGATATATGTATAGATATATATATATATATATATATCTATATATATATATATATATTTTATTAGATATTAGATATATATTATCTGGGGGATGGGGGCCCGCGGTGGGCCGAATGTTAGAGCGTCGACTCAAGACTGATGCCGGGACGGCAATCTGAGTTCGAGGGTTCGAGTCACCGGCCGCGTGTTGTTTCCCTTAAGGCAAAGAATTTCACCTCTGATTGCCTGCCTAGCCAATGGGTGACAACCAGCTCAAGTCAGTGCCCGAGGTAAATAGAGATGGTGACTCGATAAAACACACCGGCGAAGGAATGGCAAACCACGCCCGGCTCTAAATTGCTAAGAAAAAATCATGGAACCCATGAATGTCCAAGGCCGCGGGTGGCCGAAGGGTTAGAGTGTCGGACTCAAGACTGTTCACCGACGGCACTCTGAATTCGAGGGTTTCGAGTCACCGACCGCTGCGTTGTTTCCCTTGGCAAGGGAACTTCAACTGCTTGATTGCCTACCTAGCCACTGGGGTGGCCAGCCAGCCCAAGTCAGTGCTGGTCCCAAGCCGGATAAATAGAGAGAATTGATTACCTAAAAGGTACACCGGCCTCTCCTGGAAAGGAAACTGGGGACCCTACCAAGGTACTCACATGTCCAAGAGCATCACAACATGAAAAATACAATTAAAAGTAGCATGCTGTGACCACGGCGGTTAGAGACATGAACCTACCTAAACCGTTAAAAGACGATATATCATATATATATATATATATATATGATATATAGGATTGCTATATAGTTAAATTATATATATATATACCACACCACACACATTACACACACACACACACACACACAACCACACATATATATATATATAGTATATATTATATATATGTATAATACTTATACTTATATATATATATATATATTATCTATATAATATTATATATATATTTACGTTGATATGCTTTGCCACCTGTGTTTACATAACACTGGTTCTTTGTTTTACGGCCGTTTTACATCGGCAAACTTTAGGATATAGGACGAGATATATCTTCCAGGTAATGTCAGTATGAAATGAAAAATTCACATAGTTCTTTATATCTCATTTTGCTTTTTAAGTTAACTTTAATTAGCTTATTTAACTACCTGCGCTATCTGTTCAGGCGTGGGCAATCGCGATACAATTTTTCATATATGTGACCATAGTAAAAAAAAAAAAAAAACATATATTCTGACTATTGTAAGTGACTGGTTAATATAAAAAATATAAATTATACAAATCGTACACAAAGAAATATTACTTTTTTATTCCTTCTGGCACTTTCACATAACACTGTTCTTTGACGTAGCTTTAATAGTAAAATTAGTATATAGCACGAGTCTATCTTCCAATGTATCATGAAGTGAAATATTCACATATTTCTTTATACCTCACGTTAGGTGATCTGAATGACTTATTGGCAATGACATCCGAGATGTATGTTCAAGCTTCGCTTGTTTTTCTTCGTTACACAGTCTACATCTGATTCATCTGCACTACTTTTGCACCGTGCAGTTTGTCCAATACAGTCTGTAACCTAAATGCATTCTGGGCAATAACACGTCACAATTGTCTGGTTTTGACTTCGTGCCCACCCAAGGAGGCTTGCTAATATCTATACTGATCGTAGTGCCTTATGGTCAGCTTTTCGGAGGCCTTTGATTGTTTGTCAGATCTACTATTTTTCCTTACAGAACCCTTCAAATATGTGCAAGATCTATGTTTCCCAGTAATTTGCTACGGAAAAAATTCCTTCACCACTTTGTGGTACGTGGTCTTGCTTTCGTTTGCCGGCATGAAGATGGGTATCCATAAAAATTAATTGTTGAATTGTTCCTCTTATTGCATAAGTTACGTTACGTTTAATCCAACTCCAATTTCCTCATCGCCACCTGCTTTAAAATTTAGTGGCCCGTAGAGCCTGTTGAGGGTCGCGGAAAAACTACTCCTGAGCACCGTACATTAAGAAATGTCCGTTGCAAGGGAGTAATACCTGCCAACTCCGCTTGTGTAGTACTGACCCACTGTGCCGTTTTTTTTTAACTTAATGTTGTACAAGCCCTTTTTCGGATACAGCGCTTGCACAACCACTTTGTATCCCGACTGTACGGATCCGTCAGCGTAACACTTTTAGCTTTATCGCCCATAGATTTCGGTGTGTGTTCCTTACCGTTGCTAACGCATTTGTTTTAACACGGTTATTTAAACTTTTTTGTGTGTGGTAGAATATAGGTGCCTTATCAATGTTGAAGTTTTTGGTAGAATGATGAACCTTGGGTATTTTACTAATTGAAACATTGCGTTTTTGTAAGTTTAATGGAGATTTGTTTATCAGAGAGCACGCAGCGTGGTGTTATTAGTCAGTCCTCCTTGCGTGATTTTATGTTGCATTTGTTTTGTCTGAAAGATACAAGGGCTCCCTCAGAGTTTTGACCCAAATATAGTGGAAAATAATTATGTGATATCAGAAATGATGGTAAGTTTATTTCTGATCTCCTATTCACTGTCCGTGCTGTTCTCGGGCGTCCGAGGATACTCCTCATAAGCTTAATTTACATACTTCCATGGTATTTATTTCTGATTCCTTACACTGCATCAAGTGCAGTGCCTGGTAGTCCTGCAAACTGAACTTATAAAGCCACGTAAAACAGTCTATCGAGCTTAAACATTGATGTTAAGCTCTTCCGACAGAACTTTCACCGTTTCAGTTTCAGTCTCTTCTTTAGAGAAAGTGATCAGGTTTTGATATACTTCACACCAAAATAATTATAATTATGACCATTGTCAGCTCCTGTCACCTATGTCAAAAGTGGGAGGGTTCTGATACATGGGGTTTGTGGGACCCATTGTTTTCCTCAACGGAGATACTAATCCCATACTCAAAAGCCTTGTTGTGAGTTTGTCGAGAATCATTTGCATCCTCTCTTGTGGTGATGCTCTGTGACACCTGCCTCATACCGCACTAGGAATGGGATTCACCATCCCCAATTGGGCTATCTTCCACCGAGTTGCGCATAAGGACAGTGACAGCATAGGCTGAAGAATCCTCCCTCTGGCGAGGGAGTTCAAAAGTTCAAAAGACTGTGAATTGGAACTCCCCTGTCCCCTGAACCTGACACTTGCAGATCTGTTTCAAAAGATACATTCTAAAAAAAAAAAAAAAATTCCACTCAGTAATTTATCTTGTATGCCAAGCTTACTAAATGTTTCTAGAATAAACTTCTCTGTTTGCAATGTCGAAAAGCTACTTGAAAAGTCAAGAAAAAAAAGTGTGCTTACCTGGTTAGAGCCTTGAAAAGTACTCTGGAAAGCAATGTGTGTGCTACTTCCCGATAGAAATCCGTACATCTATGAGATATTTCCTTGTAACGTGTACCTGAGTCTGTTCAAAATAATCGCTTTCCTTCGACCTTTTCATACATAAGAGGTTAGTGAAATTGGGCGGTATTTTTCCGCCGTGTTTTGATTTCGGTATAGTGATAATTAGATTGGCGCGTCCAGGGCCAGGCAGATAACTTGTGACACACTTAACCTGTACCGTCGCGAAAAGATATTTACCAGGTCCGGAGCTAGACAGGCTGACTACACCATTCGTACTTATATCCTCACCTGAGGCAGCCACTTTTCTTTGAATTTGTGCATTGTTTTCAGTTTCCCCACTCAGCGATCTCAGCAGTCTGAAGGTCGTTATCAGAACATCCAATCTCAATGACAAATTTTACGTGCGATTTTAGACTAATGTGTAATCTCAAGGTATTTTGTGGGAGTGAGTTCCTTTTGTGAGCGCACTAGTCTCCAGCCAGTGCTAAGGAGCATACCTGCTTGTGCAAGATTAACTGGGGAACTGTGGCGTGGTTGTTTGGTTTACCTGAGGTCGAATTTTTTTTCGCAGACAATGAGTGTTAATTGTTTAATGCTTGTAGGAACTGTTCAAGTGTTCATTCCTGAAATCAATTTTTTTAATTCCCGTAGATTTTTGTTTCATAGAGAACTGATAAGGTTGTCACGGGTATTGTCGCTGCTTGTAGATATGGAAAAGCTCTGAACTCGCTTAGTCTCCTAACAGTATAGGTCAACGAACCGCACTTAGTTTGTTTGGAGAGTTGTGAGTTCCTTTGCTCTTGAAGGTTTTCTTTGGACAGACCCAAGTGTTGTAGTAATGTGACCACTTTTCGTCAAGGCCCATGGAGAATTATCGAACACTGTGTATCGTTTAACGAGTCGTAAATACGTGAATTAAAGTTGTAATCGGTATGCCAGTCATAAATAAATCATTTAAAATAGCTCAGGTATGGACGAATAGAAATTCAAGCCATTTGTTTTTTGTCAGATTGACATTATCAACAGCTGATTAGCTCTGTTGCAAGCATACTTCTGAACGTTTCCATGCACGAGATCTCCTATTACATAATCTAGCCCTGTCCCCCCCCAGGTGAGTTTCCCTCTCTGTATCATATACGGTTCAATAGATATATTATTCACAAAATTTCGGAACTCTTTGCCATATTCATGCAATAATTAATCTTAAATGTTTTACTGTTTATCATTAGAATCTCCCATTCATATTGTGCGTGATTCTGAATTGGGCAGCATAATACATTGTACAATGAAAATCTCAGAGGCTGTTCGAATATGTAAATGCGGAATTGCACATTATTGCATCAGACTTCTGCACCATCTAATGCGGGTAGGCCACTTGTCATAAGTCAGTTAGGCACCTGTGTCATTCTGTGTTCGTTTAGG
>NC_051389.1:22153332-22158867 GCF_015228065.2 Penaeus monodon
GCTGCTTTTTCTTCTTCTTCATTTCACATTTTCATATCAAAAACCGGCCTGAAACAAAAAAAAAACCGCTTTGTGCATATAAAACCTTATAATAGTATAATATTTTATTTCCCTATATTTTTTCCCTCCAGTGATATTGGTAAAAAAACAAAAAAGTACGTTTTACTTCACTAACTTCTACTTCTTGCGTCCACAAAGGAAAAATACCATCACGTACAATAAAAACACAAACAAACTCCGTAAACAAGGAAGGAAAAATATTGTCTCTTTGCATACTCGCTCGCCTTCACCCATACACCCTGCACCCTGCTGGGGCCAGACATCTCACTCACCTGCCAGCATATGTAGCCGGTCGTCCCTTTATGCTTTGTTCTCTGCTCTCTGCTTATGTCTCTCCTGCTCTCTCGCTCTCTCTCTCTCGTCTCGCTCTCTCTCTCTCTCTCTCTCCTCCCCTCGTCTCTCTCTCTTTCTCTCTCTCTCGTCTCCTCTCTCTCTCATCTCTCTCTCACTCTCTCTTATCCTCATTCTGTCCTTTTATCATCTTCTTCTCCCTCATTCCCCCTTCCTTTCAACCTTCTTCCTCCTCATTCCCGTTTTTCTTTCATCCTCCTTCTTCCCTCATTCCTCCTTTCTTTTTATCTTCTTCCTCTCTCTTTTCTTCCTTTTTTCTCCTTCTTCCCCTATCCCGCCCTCATCTTCCTCCTTTTTTTCACCTGGCTTCCTCCTATTCCCTCTTTCTGTTCATCTCCTTCTTTCCCTTCTTCCTCGCCGGGTCCCTCATGTCTGTCCTTCCCCTTTCTTTTCAATCTTCTTCCCCCTCTCTCATTTCTCCTTTTTTCTCCTTCTTCCTCCCTCATTCCCCCTTTCTTTTCACCTTCTTCCTCTCTTACTCCCCTTTCTTTCATCTTCCCCTCCCCCATCTCGCCTTTCTTTTCACCCTCTTCCTTCCTCATCCCCCCTTACTTGTCATATTCTCCCTCCCTCCATTCCCTTTTTTCCTTTCATCTTCCCCTCGTTCTTCCTTCTTTTCATCTTCTTCCTACCTCATCCTATCTTTCTTTTAACCTCATCTCCCTCATTTTTCCCCTTTCGTTTCATATCTTTTTTTCTCGTTTCCCTCCCTCTGAGGTTTTTAAAACTCATCTTATTTATACCCTTTCCCATTATCCGGCGGTCACCTCTGCCCCCCTTCCCCTTGCAAAGAACTCAAGGTAGTGAAGACAGCAAACCGCTCTTGCTGATGAAGCATATAGAACTCCGACACACGCCAACACCGCGACAAATATTCATGCTTAGGAAATTCACAAACACGGAAGACTTGTTTCCTTTGTGATCGTGAGCTCACATAGCGTACGTGCGGATTGCAGGAGTACTCATCCCCCTCTCTTCTCTCTATCTGTCTGTCCTGTCTGTCTGTCTGTCTCTCTCATCTCTCTCTCTCTCTCATCTCTCTCTCTCTCTCTCTCTCTCCCATCTTCTCTCTCATCGCATCCTCCTCTCTCCTCCTTCTACTCTCACTCTCATCCTCTCTCTCTCTCTCTCTCCCTCTCCCTCCTGTTTTCTGCATGGTGTGTGTTTATAGCTCGTCTGTTATCCTTTATGGGCGCCTGCTGCTTCTGCCCTCGTTGTGCTCTCGCTTCTGACTGCGATAAAAGTGGGGAAGGAGAGAAGGGGGTATAGAGAAGGAATTCTGATACAACGAAGGGTTTTTCTTTCTCTCTATCTATCCATCTATCTAATCTATCTGTCTGTCTGTCTTTCCTATTATATATTTATCTTCCTTATATTTATCTACACACTACACACATACACACACACAACACACACACAGATAACAACACACACCACACCCACACGCTTCACACCACCACACACACACACCCACACAACACACCACACAAACACACACACACACCCCAACACACATAGACAGATAGATTACAGATATATCTGCAGCAATGGTCCCCCCGGGACTCCGAACCTCTTGGCCCCGGGTTCAATCACCGCCCCAACGGCTGAAAATGTTTCCGCACGATTATTTTTTGGCCCGATTCACGGCGGCAAAACGGCATATCGCCTTAAAGGGGCCAAAAACGCGGGCCCTTTGGGGGAATCCCGGTCTGGCACAAAGGGTTAGCGTGTCTAACCGCGGCTGTTGGAGGGCACCCAATGGGGGAAGGGGGCTGTCATATAGCCTCTAAAAATTAAACCGTCAGGCCTACTCGCAGCAGTGAAGGAAAATGATAATATATTATATATATATATATATATATAAAATATAATATATATATATATATATATATAAAAATATATTTTTGAGGGGAGAGAGAAGGAGAGGAGAGGAGGGGAGAGAAGGGAGAGAGAACCACACACCACACAAAACACACACACACACACACCACAAAACACCCCACAAAAAATATATATAAAAATTTTATATATATAATTTTAATAAAAATTTATATAAAATTTATATATATATTTAATAATATATAATTATATAAATTATATAATAATAATTTTTTATTATATATATAATTTTTTTATAATAATTAAAAATTATAATATTTTAATAATTTTTTAAATATATTATTTTATAAAATTAATATATTTATTTTAATATTATAATATATAATTTTATTTTTAATATATATATATATATATATATATTTAATATATTTTTTTTTTGTTTTTTTTTGTGTTGTGTGTGTTGTGTGTTTTGGGGTGGTGTGTGTTTGTTGTGTGTGGTTGTGTGTGTTTGTGTGGTGTGTGTGGTGTGTGTGTGTGTGAAACATATATATTTTGCATTGTATATGCAATTTAAGAAAACCCCACGCGAACAGTTCTTATCCTAAAATTTACCATCTATATTGTTTTTCTAATATAAAAATCCAAAAAACTCACACTTTCCCTTACCCGAAAAAAAAAAACTAAACCCCTCTTCTCCGGATAGCAGGGTTGTTGCCAGCATCTCTAGAATTTTTTCTTATAAGGCCAGGGGATCGGCCGTTTTGCTGTGTCATCGTTTTTCTCGCTTCCGCTTAAATCAACCGGTGCGGGGGTGGAGCGAGTTCGGCGCGGAATTACCCCTTTTATAAAAAATAATTGCTGCCCCGAGGCTGTTGCCATTCGGACAGGACGCAAACCGCGGACTTTTAGCCTCCCCGTTCTGGCTCGATTTTTGGGAAAGGGGGAGAAACGAGTGTGGGACTTTCTCACACTACAAGGAAGATTTTTGTCACACACAAACCCATAAACACACACATCCCACATCGCATTTTATATATATATAATATATATAATATATATATTATATTTTTATATATATATAAATGTTATATATTTGCATGCATGCATTATAAATACACCATACACACACAACAACAAACACACACACCCACACACACACAACACAACACACACACACACCAACTACTCATTTATACACCACACACACACAAACCCCCAAAACACACACAACAAAAAAAAAAAAAAAAAAAAAATATATTTATATAAAATAATATATATATTTTATATATATATATAATATATTTTTTGTGTGGTGTTGGGGTGTGTGTGGGTGTGTGTTGTGTGTGGGTGTGTGTGTGTGTTGTGGTATGTTAACTATAATTTTTATAATTATATTATATATATATATTTATATATAAATAATTTTATATATATTATGTATGTTTTTTATGATGTTTTTTTGCTTTTTAAGTTTGCTTAAAATACAAAAGGTATGACAATGACTTATTTATTGCGTTTGTCCTAGCGAAAGACCCAATTACCCAAAAGAACTATTACACAATGACTTTAAATTTTGCCATATGATTTGCATTCATGCGACTCCAACCTTTTTAACGTAAGGTTTTAGAGGCAAGTCTTTCCGTTCAAAATCCTTTGGGAATTATAATAAACCTTTGATGCTTTTTGACTTTTTTTAAATATTTCAAAGTGTCCGTGTTTACGGAGTATCTGGGGTTGATTAAATTATTAATGTATGCTACATCGAACTACTTATGTTGCCTTGTATCAAATTTCATTGTATAACATATAAAAATTTTATATATAAAAATGTAAGACATATATACATATGTATCAATTTCATATAAACATACATATATGCAATAAACTAAAAACCCACAAAAACACACACAACCACACAACACACACCCACACACAACCCCACACCACAACACACACACACACACACAATATAAAAAAAAACAAACACACACAACATCACACACTCACTCAAACACACAAAAAACATGTATATTTATATACACACACTAGAGGATAGAGAGATAATAGATGGGAGATAAAAAGATTGTTGTGTTTTGGAAGATAAAAAATGGCAGAACTTTAAAAGGGGATGTGGGCGCTGAAAGTTAAACAATGCCCGTAGAGCATAATAAGCCATAAAAGGAAAGTTGTGTTTTGGGAAAAAATTCGCTGTGTTGAGGATTTTCCCTTTTTTATGTTTTTTCCTCTTTTCAAACTGTACATTTTTCGGGGTCCGAAAAGTCCCGCAGAATACAATATATTTTTAAACAAAAAACGGAAAAAAAAAAAGGAAACTGGGTTTCTTGTCACCCTGAAATTTTTTCTTTCGGTTGTTGTTCAGTCGAGAGAAACATATTTTCCCTGTAAAATTAAACAAAAAAAAGAAAAAAAAAAACATTATAAACTATGTCTTGTCCGCTCCTTTCGCCGCACGGCTCCCAAAAATACTGATTTGGGGTTTTTCCGGCTACTGGACGACTGGACAAAACGACCAAGGGACGAGGGGGGAAAGAGAAATAAAAAAGGGGGAGAACTGGGGTAAGGGGAAAAGGAAAGGGGGAAAGGGACTAGAAAAAGGAGGGGAAATGGGTAAAGGGAAGGGGAAGGGGGAGGAAGCGGTAAAAAAATGAGGGGAGCGGGGAAGGGAAGGGGAAGGGGAAGGAAGGTTCGAAAAAGAAGGAAAAAGGGGGGAAAAATGAGATTTGGGGGGGGGGGGGGAGGTTGGGGGATTGGGGGGGGAGAAAGGGGGGATGAGGAGGGAAGCGAAAGACAGGAATAGAGGAAGGGAGATGAAGAAGGGGAAGGATAAGGATAGGGGTGGGGGGGTTTCGAAGGGGGTTAGGAAATGAAAAAAGGGGTAGGGGGTAGGGGAGGGGGAAGGGGAGGGTTTAGTGTATAGGGGAGAAGGAAAAAGGGTAGATAAAAGAGGAGGAAGGAAGTGTGGTGGTTAAAAAAGGGAGGGGGAAAAGGAAGACGAGAAATTTTAAAAATCGGGGGAAGGAGAGGGATACAGTAAGAGAGGGAGAAAAGAAATAAAGGGGATGGGTAGGCAGAACTAGGAGCAGGAGGGCCGCAAGAAATGGGGGAAGGGGCAAGAAGGGACAGGGGGGGGCCCTTCAAAGCAGCTAAACCTTCACGTCCCCAAAATATATCTGGAAAGCTGATGGGGCGCATTTCACAGAAAACCCGGCAATCAACCCCCCCCCCCCCCCGCGCCAACCTTTTCCCCCCCACCCTTTTTCCCCA
>NC_051389.1:22161467-22163967 GCF_015228065.2 Penaeus monodon
GTCTGTGTTTATGAGGAAGATAAGAAAATGGCAGAACCTAAAGGATGGATGTGGTCGCTGAAAGTTAGAACAATGCCTGCAGTAGAGCATAATAAGCGCATGAACCGGAAACGTTGTGTTGGGAAAAGTTCGCTTGTGTTGACGGATTTCCTTCTTTAATGTTTATTTCCTCTCTTTCAAGCTGTACATTTTTCTGGCGTCCTGCAAACTGTCCCGCATGAATACAATATATTTTTGTAAACAAACAAACAGGGGAAAAAAGGAAGGAAATCTGGGTTTCTTGTCACCGTGAATTCTATTACTTTTCGGTTGTTGTTCAGTCGAGAGAAACATATTTCCGTGTATAATGTAAACAGGAAGAAGAAGAAGAAAAAAAAACCATTATAAACTATGTCTTGTCCAGTCTCCTTTCGCCGCTACGGCTCACCAATAACTACTGATGTTGGCGATTTTTCCGGCTACTGGACGACTGGACAAAGCGACCAAGGGACGAGGGGGGAGAAAGAGAATATAAAATGGGGGAGAACTGGGGTAAGGGGAAGGGGAAAGGGGGAAAGGGACTAGAAAATGGAGGAGAGAGTGGGTAAAGGGAAGGGGAAGGGAGAGGAAGCGGTAAGAAAATGAGGGAGAGACGGAGTAAAGGGAAGGGTAAGGGTAAGGAAGGGTTCGAAAATGAAGGAGAAACGGGGTAAAAGATAGAGATTGGGGGGAAGGGGGGGGAGGATTGGGTATTGGGGAGGGGAGAAAGGAGGGATAGAGGATGGGAGAGCGAAAAGACAGGAATAGAGGAATGGGAGACTGAAGAAGGAGGAAGGGATAGAGGATAGGGGTGGGGTTACGAGAGGATTAGGAAATAGAGAAAGGGATAGGGGGTAGGGGAGGGGCAAGGAGAGGGTTTAGTGTATAGGGGAGAAGGAAAGGATAGATAAAGATGGAGGAAGGAAGTGTGGTGGTTAAAAGGGGAGGAGGAAAAGGAAGACGAGACAATTTAAAAAGTCGGGAGAAGGAGAGGGATACAGTAAGAGATGAGAAAGAGGGGAATAAAGGGGATGGATGAGGCAGAAGCTAGGAGGCAGGAGGTCCGCAAGAAATGGGGAAGGGTCAAGAAGTGTACAGGGGGGAGCCATTCAAAGCAGCTAAACCATTCACGTCCTCAGATATATCTGGAAAGCTGATCGGGTCGCATTGCACGACGAACCAGGCAATGCAACCCCCCCCCCCAGCGCCAACCTTCCCCTACCCTATCCCGGTATTCCTTACCCCCCGACCCTTCTATGCAAAACCTTGCCTTCCAGAGCGTGTTGGCTGCCCACGTTACGCGTTAATAAGTGAAAGCTGGGGGGATAACCCGTAGAGTGGGTACATGACCCCATTTTAATTTATGGCTCGTATCACATAACGGGGTCGAGTTTTTTTTAGAATTTGTTGTCAGTTATGTTAAGGGGGTAATGTGACCTATGGATGCCGTGAGAAAGAGAGAAAAGAAGAAGAAGAAGAAGAAGAAGAAGAAGAAGAGAGAAAGAGAGAGAGAGAGAGAGAGAGAGAGAGAGAGAGAGAAAGAGAGAGAGGATGATTTGGAGCGGAAAATATTTTGAAACCAAACTTTGCTGAGTTGAGCAAGGTATGCCATACGTGTTAACTAAGTTGTTACAAGCACTTTCAAACCATCATACACAACACCCAAATGCAGACGTAAACGCGCACGCATAAATACATATAAACATACAGATTCCCGCAAGAGCATACAAATACCTTGTCACCAAACACCCGCATGCATGCACGCTTATGCTTGCACACCAATGAGTGCATAAAATTATATACACACATGAATACATATTCACACCACAACAATACAAGCAAATGTAAGGAATCAATTTCCTTGTACGAAATGTTCGTGTCTCAAAATCACGAACTCTTAAAAACAAACATCTATTTTGGGTAGAAACTTTACTGGAAAAAAATGTAAGTCTTGCTCTATACCAATTTAGACAATAATTATCCAAAATTCCCCTCCATTATGTGAATGTAAATAGCGCTGTGACTTTACACACACGATTTGCTGTAAAATGATGCTATATTTTGGTATTGTCCGTGTGGATTGTGGCACGTGAACAAGCTGGAACAAATACATGGTAAACTGTCGTAATTGTTAATTTTTAAGATGTTCGTGAATATATACGAGAGTGTTCTGTAGAAATGTATCTAATTATTTCAGATTAACTTTTAATTTTAGAATTCCGAGAACAGTAATTGATTTCAATTAATTAAGAAAAACCTTGTTTTAACACGAGGAGAAATTTAATAAGGAAATGGTGTTTATATGTAACACTATAATAATCAGAGCTTTTATACAGTAAAACATAAATCATAGCTTCCGAAAATAGACTGCTCATCTGCGATTACACGTATTAACTCAGGCTTGTAATAAAATTCCAAATGTGAGTGATTTATCTCTGTTTAGCTTTGGTTATTTTTCCGTCAAGAGAGATCCAAGGTATAT
>NC_051389.1:22176467-22188967 GCF_015228065.2 Penaeus monodon
ATATATTGTAGCAAAAATATTGAACAATTTTCGTCTCTTAATTAAAAAACATCTAAATAAAAAACGGACTGCGTACATGATTAACGTAGTTTTAAATTACAAATATAATTCATTCTTTAAATCTAAATTTTAAAAACTATATGTAGCATGATGGTGTACAGCACTGAAACTGGTAATGCAATTGAATCTTGACATATATGCAGTGTGTATGTGTGTGTGTGTTGTGTGTGTTTTTATGAATGTATACCGAATGCGATCCCATGTGTGAGTGGGGGTTTTTGAAACGTTTATGTGCCCGCGCGCGTGTGTATGTGTGTTTGTTGGGCCTTGGGTGACCGTATGTCCCTAATTTTTTTTCCCCTTTCCTGTGGGGTGGTCTTTCGGAATGGTTGTTTATTGGTTTTTCTTTGTAGGTTCTTGTGTTCACACACACACACCACACACACACACACAAAATTATATATATATATATATAATATATATAAATATATTATATATAATATATATAAGATATTAAAAATACACACACACACACCCCACACAACACACACACACCACAAAACACACACACACACACACTATATATATATATATATATATAATATATTATATATATATATATATAATATATATATATATATTTTTTTTTTTTTTTTTTTTTTTTTTTTTTTTTTTTTTTTTTTTTTTAATTCTTAAATTAAAACGTATTTATTTTTCATCTATTTTTTTCCTTTCATCCTTTGTTTTTGTGCCCCTTTTTTTCCCCTTCGTCTCCACCCCCCCCTTTTCCCATCTTTTATCACGAGGTTTCCTATTTCTTTTTTTATATTGTCCCCTCTCATTTTCCCCTCCTCTTTCCCCTTCCTTTTTCTTCTTTTTTGTCTTTGTCTTTCCCTTTAACCTCTTTTCTTCATTTTTTTTTTACTTCTTTTTTCTCCCCTTTTTCCCCTCGTTTTTTTTTCCCCCCTTCCCTTTTTCCTCCCGATTTAAAACCCCTCATTTACCCAAAAGTCTCGCCTCTTCGTCCCAACCCCTCCCCCCTCTTTTTCTCACCCCCCCTCCCTTTTTCCCTTTTCCATTTTTTTGTCGTCCCCTCTTTTCCCTTTATCCTTTTTTTTTACCTTTTCTCCCCCTTTTTAATCATTACTCTCCCTGCCCCCTTCCATTTTCTTCCCCCTTTTACCACTCCCTTTTCCTTTTTCCCCTTAAAATCTCATTTTTTTCCCCTTTTCCCTCCTCTCCCTCTTTTTTTTCCCCCCCTCTCCCTCTCTCCCCTCCTTTTTTTTTTTCCCTCTCCCTCTCCACCTCTCTTTTTCCTCTTTTCCCCTTCCACCCCCTTTTTCCCCCCCTCTCCTCCTCGCACTTCCTTTTTTCCCCTCCCCCCTTTCCCTCCCCTCCGTTTTCCACTCCCCCCCTCTCACCCCCCTTTTTCCCCTTTCCCCTTTTTACCCCTTCTTTTTTTTTTTTTTTTTTTTTTTGCTTTTTCCCTTCCACCCCTCTTTTTTTTCACGTTTTTCCTTCCCCTCCGCTTTTTTTCCCCTTTTCCCCTCTCATCTCTTTCCTCCTCTTTCCCTCTAAAACCTCCCCCCTTTTCCCCCTTTTCCCCCAATCCCCTGCTTTTTTTCCTCTTTTTCCCCCTCTCCCCTCTCCCTTTTCCCCTTTTTC
This sequence comes from Penaeus monodon, assembly GCF_015228065.2. NCBI lineage: Eukaryota > Metazoa > Arthropoda > Malacostraca > Decapoda > Penaeidae > Penaeus > Penaeus monodon. The sequence continues at coordinate 22,178,133 of NC_051389.1, forward strand.
CCCTATCCCCCCCTCTTTTTCCCCTTTTTTTTTTTCCCCTATCATCTCTCCTCCCCCTCTTCCCCTATCACCTCCTCTCTTTCCCCTCTTCCCCTATCATCTCTCCTCCCCCCTTTTCCCCCTCCGGTGTTTTTCTCCGTTTTCCCCTCTTTGGGAATATCACTATCATGGGGGCCGGTGGACCCGGCGTCTTCCCGGGGCACTGCGGGGTGGGGGGGAAAAAAAAGGGGGAGAAGAGAAGGGAAAAAAGAAAAGGAAAAGGAAAAGGGAACATGGAATGTCATGCGAAGAGGAGGGAAAAAAGAACGAAGGAGGAATGGGGGGGAAGGAAAAGGGGAAGGGGGAAAGGAGAGCCAGAGGGAAAAGAAAGAGGGGTTTTAGGGGATAGGAGGGGGGGGGCTGATGGGAGCAAAAACTGATGAGAGGGAGTAGAAATAGGAGGGGGATAGATTTGGAGATGAGGGGGGAAAAAGGAAAGGAGCAGGAAAAAAAGGAGTTTGAAGAGGGAAGGAAATTTAAGGGGAAAAGAGGGAAAAAAAAAGAAAAAAAGGAAAGAGGGGGGGAAAAGAGAAAAAAGGGGGGAAGGGGGAAAAATGGGGAATAGATAAAAAAAAGATGATGGGAGCAAGGGGATGGAAAAAGGGCGGGGGAAAAGGACGAGGAGGAGTAGGGATCGAGAGGGACGAAGGGGAAAGGAAAAGATAAAGATGGGCGGGGGGAATTGGAAAAAAATTTGGGAAAATATAAAAGTAAGGAAAAAGGGAAAAGAAAAAGAAGAAAAAACACGGGGCCCAAGTGGGAGTGTAAACTAGAATGGGGAAAGGGAAAGGTGGAATTCGAATCGAGATTTGGAGATGGGGAGGGGGGGGAAAAGGGGGGAAAAAGTGGCGGGTTGGGGAGAAAAAGATGGGGGGTGATTTTTTTTTGGGGGGAAAGGGATAAGGGTGTGGCTATCGCCCCCTTGAATCACTTAAGTGGGTGGGGGAAAACCGGGGGGTGTTTGGGGGGGGGTATTTAAAGGGAAAGGGGACGGGGGGGGGGGGGGGGTAAAAGAAAAGCCCATTTTGAAATTTGGGGGGAAAAAAAAAAAAAAAAAAGAATAAAAAGAATAATTTTTAAAGGGAAAGGGAAAAAAAAAGGGAGCGAGGAGAGAAGCGGGAAAAAGGAAGAGAAAGGAGAGGGAGGGGAGGGGGAAAAAAAGGGAAAGGGTGGGGGAAGGAGGGTTTTTGGGTTAAGGGGGGGGAGATTTAAGGGGGGTTCTAAAAAAAAAAAGGGGGTTGATTTATAATAACAAAAAATTTTCCAAATTTGTTAAACAGGGGGGAAAGGGGGGTGACTTTTTTGGCATAAAAAAAAAAAAAAGGGGGGAATTTGGGGCCCCAAAGGGGGTTAAAAAGGGGAAATTTGAACCCAAGGACATGGTTCAAGTGGGTGGGGGTGGGGGAAAGGGAAAAAAGGGGTGGGGAAAAGGAAGGAGGGGGGGGAAGGGGAAAAAGGGAGGGGAGGGGGTTGGGAGGGGGGTGGGGAAAAATTTTTTTATTACCCCTTTTGGAAGGACACTTTAATTTAAAGGGGGGCGGGGAATGGGGGAAACAAGGGGGGAAGGGAGGAAAGGGGCCCGGGGAAGGGGGGGGGAAGGGTTTTAAGGGGAGAGGAAAAGGGGGGAAATTGGGGAAAGAAAAAAGGGGCCCAATTGGGGGGGGGGGGAAAAGATGGGGGCCCCCCCTGGGGGGGTTGGGGGAAAAAAGGGGGAAGGGAAGGGTTGTGCGGAGGGGGGAAAGGGAAATTTTTTTTCCATAACGGGGGAACCCCAAACCAAACCCCCCGAGCGCGGGGGGGGGGTTTTTTTGGCGGTGGGGGAAGGGGTTTCCCAGGGGGGGGAAAAACCCGGGCATTGGGTAAAGAAAAAAGGCCAGGGTTTGGGGGGGCGGGGCCCGGGTTAATTTGGCCCCGGGGAGGGGGAGATTAGGGGGGCGGGAAAAAAAGTGAGCCGGGGAGGGGTTCGAGGGAGGAGGGGTCAGGGGGGAACGGGGGGTTTAGTTTAGGGAAAAGGGGGGGGGGCTTTTAAAAAAAAAATATTTTAGGGAGTAGAATTAAATTTTTAGGGTTTTACCAAAATCAAATTAAACCTAAAAAAAAATTTAATTATTTTTAATTTAAAATTATTTAAAAAAAAAAATATTATAAAAAAAAATTTTAAAAAATTATTTTATTATTTTTATAATTAAATAAATAAATAAAAAATTAGAATATAAATTTTATAAATATATAATATATATATTAGGGGCTAATAACATCTAATATATATCTTATATATTTGATAAAATATATAGCCCAATATATATTATAAAATTTAGAAGATAAATAAATATATAAATAATTATAAAATAATATTTAGATATAAATATAAAATATCAATAAAAGAGGAATATATAATTTATAATTCTATATTATTTTTAAAATAAAATTCAATAATTTTACAAAAATAAAATATTTAAAATATATATAATATAAATAGATTTATATATTTTTAATATAAAAAAATAATATTTTATATATCCTATATATATTTTCTCTATATAAAATTATATATTTAATTTTATAAAATATTTCTAAAAGTTTTTTTCTTATCTTTTAAAATTGGAGTTTATTAAAATGAATATTATAATAAAATTAAATATATATTAAAATATATATATATTTTTTATTAAAATATTTTGGGGTTTTATATATATAATAAAATTTTTTTATAATTATATATACTATATATAATAATTCATTTTATAAAAATTAAAATAAAAAATTAAAACAAAATATATTATAATATAATATAATTTTAAAACTTTTATATTTTAAATAAAGATATATATTTTAAAAATATATATATTTATAAAATTATAATATAAAATAAAAATATTTATATCCTTTTTATATATTTATTAAAATTAAAATTTTTAAAATTTAATCTTTTTCTCTATAGATATTAAAAATTATATAAATAAAAAATTTTATATTTTCTTCTTTAATTTTTAATTTTATATTATTTATCTATTTAATTTTAAAATTTTAATTATATTTATATTTTTATATTATTTTTAAAATTTTCTTATAATTATAATTTTTATAATAATAAAAAATATTTTAATAATTATAATATTGGTTTATGTTGTGTGTGTATATATATTTTATATTATTGCTTTTAAAATTATATTATATATAATTATTTATCTATATCATTTATATTATTTGGGATAATTGTATGTATATATATGTTGAAATGGAATAATTTATTATTAATATATATATATGGGAATATTTTTTAATCTTAATATTAATATAATTTAGTTATTTAATAATAATGGCCTACCACATAATTATATATCTTTAATTTTTAAATTTTTTATTATTCTTTTATAAAAATTTTTAATATATATAATTTTATACATATATTTATATATAATTATTTTAATATATTTTATTTTACTGTCCTGGGTAAGACAAAAACGCCCCTGGGGTTCCCTTAAACCCAAGGATAGCCCCTATTAGCTCCCTATCCCCAGGGTTGGGGTAAAAAATTTTGGGCACCCGGGCAGTGGTATTTTGGTAAAAACACCTTCATTTTAAAATGTTTTACGGGTTTTTTCACTAAAAATTTAGTCGGCGTATTAAAAGTGTAACTTTTTTTAAAACGGCAGAAAATATTTCCCCCTAGTTAGTTGGGACTGCGAGTTGAGAAGGAGCCGGGGGGACCACTAAAATTTTTATTTTCTCTGAAAAAACCTCACACCAAGGTTTAAAAATACAAAAATTTATAATTATCCCACATCCCCGCCCGGGGGTTGGAAGACAAAGTAAAAAGAAACGGCCCAAATTTAAAAAAAACACATTAAAAATGGGAAACGGGGGGGGAAAAGGGAAGGGAAAAAAATAAAAGAGAGGGGAAAATTACTACTGTCTGTAACAAAAGGATAGATACAACTTTAAAATACTAGGAATAATGAGACCAATTTGGGAAAAGTAATGGAAGTTTAAAAAGAAAAAGAAAACAAGAAGTTTTTTTTTCTGGAAAAGGGAAGGAAATTATAGTCAGGGGATTTGCTATGAATCTCCCCGAAAAAAAAGAAAATGCACTAATTGGGTACCCCCAAAAATGATCGCTTTAAAAAAAGTCAGATAAAGAAAAAACTCATAACATTATTTTTATACAATCTAGGGCACCCCCCCAATTTTCAGTGATAAAGAAATAGAAAATTTTTAAACCCCCTTCCCAAGATATTTTGGGGCACAATCCCAAACCCAGAGAGAAAAAGTGACATGGAGCCCTCAACCCCCCCCCCCCCCCCCCCCCCAAAAAGTGGGAAAAAAATTATCTAAAAAAGAAAACTGGGGAAAATTCGGATTTTAGAGATATAAATGAAAAAAGGAAAAGATTTTTTAAATTTTTGGAGTAAAAATAATCTGGGATACCCAATTTCCCTTTTTAAAAACCCACCCCCCAAAGGGACACTTGCACACGGGGTTTTCCCCAGACAAAAGAACCGAAACCCAAATTGACTACATTGTGCTAAACCAAAAATGGAAACGTTGCAAAAAAAATCCCCAAGACAAGACCTGGTCCCAAATGCAACAGGACCCCCAAACTACAAACTATGGGACTTTAAAAAAAAACCCCAAAAAAAAAAAAAAAAAAAAAAAAAAAAGTTTTTGGGGGCGCCCAACCCCCCTTTTAAAGCTCGACTACAAAACTTGATAACAATTACAAAATTTAAACAGGGTCAAAAAAATTTTTTTTTTTTTTTTTTTTTTTTTTTTTTTTGGGGAAATACTAAATAATTTTAAGATGATAAACCCCAAATGAGTTGTGGGAAAAAGGAAAAAACTCCGTGGGCACTGCTTAAGAAACTATCGCCAAAAAAAAAAAGACAAATTCCCCTGGTATCTGAAAAAAAACTAATTTAATTGAAAAAAAGAAAATGCCTAAAACAAAGGGTACTTAATCCCCAATTTTTTAAAAAACAAAATACAAAAATTTAAAGATTTTTGCCAAGATAAGGAAAAAAATTTTTAAAAGAACAGCCAAGAATTTAAAAATGTTCTATCAAAAAACAACTAAAAAACTCTACCAAAGGGGTACGAAACATCACCCGAAATTTAAACCCACAATGGACACTATCAAAACCCAAGATGGACGTTTTTATGTGATGGAAAAGAAAATCAAAAATAGATGGAATCAATATTTTTTTTCCAAAAAACCCATACAAAAAAAATAAAAATCAACAACAAATTAAATTTGGGCCAAAGACAAAAGAAGAAAGAACCCCGCCAGCTAACAAGGGAAAAAGCCAAAAAGGTAAGAAAACAAGAGCCCCGGAATTTGATGAAAATAACGCAGAACCCAATTAAAAATGCTGGCGAAAATGTTGAATATTTTTTCTACAAAAATCTGTACAAAAAAAGGAATGAAAAAAAATGGCCGAAGACTGGGGAAAAAACAGTCTTTACTTTTCCCTACCCAAAAAAAGGGGACGCACTCCAAAGCCCAATAATAGGACCCAATTTCATAATAAATCACCCGCAAAATTTTGTTTAAAAAATTTTTGCTGAAAAGGAAAATTTAAGTTTAAAAGAGGAAATTTCAGACGAACAAGCAGGTTTTCGCCCGGGAAAAAGGGACCAGAAAACCCGATTCTAAAATTTTAAAAATTTATCATAAAAAAACAAAGAAAATCAAAAAAACCCCATACCTGGTTTCCCTCGATTTTGTGAAGGCTTTTTATACTGTTGATCAACGATATTTCCCCTGGAAAAACTGAACGATATAAGTTTCCAAAAAAATCATCCAAATAAAAAAAACCTTGTAACCCAAAAACAAGCACTTTTAAAAACCACTTTTGGGGAAAGGGAAAGGTTTTGAATTTAAAAAAGGAGTGCGGGCAGGGTTGCTTTTGTCTCCGCCCCCTTTAAATTAAAATTCTGAAAAAATTATGAGGGGTGCTTAGAGAATTTTTAAGGAAATGTGGATGTTGGAGGATACAAATACAAAAATTTTAGGGACGCCAGATTAGTTTTTATTTCCACAATATCACGGAAAATACAAAAAATACTAACAAAATTAAAGAAGAAAACGAAAAGGTGGCTTGTTTCTTAAAGCCCAAAAAAACTAAATATGAAAAATTCAAAGATAACCGGGAATGAAAAATGAGAACAGTTACAATTTAAAGGAAAATTGTGGAAAAAGTGAAAGAGTTTACTTTTCTTTGGGGCTGTTTTAACTAATACATTGATGATTCACCGGAGATAAAAAGAAAAAATTTTTCATTCCAAAAAAAGCCACCCAATTTCTCTCAAAACATTTGGGAAAAACCCAAACATTGCCCACGGACAAAACTAGGTTATTTAACTCATTAGTTTTTTTTTTAATTTCATCATTTTGGGTTTTGAGGGGTTTTGGGGGCTGAAAATAGATAGACAAGAAAAAGAATCAATAGTTTTGAAAAGTGGTGTTCAGACGATCTGGTATTAGCTGGACAGAGAAGAAAACGAAAAGATGAAGGCTGAGAAAAATAAAAAAGTAAAGGGCCGGGGGTTGGCATTTGAACGGAGGGGAAATTAAAATTTATTTGGGCTGTTAAAGAGAAGTAAAAGTATTGAAAAAAACTTTCTGGGCAGGGATTGGGGATAGGAAAAAAGAGGGAAGAGGCAAAAACCCAAGGGCAAACTGAGCGACAAAATCAAGTTTTTGCGGCGGGCGATGGCAGTGGAAAAAAAAAGGGGTAAAATCGAGTTTAGTGGGGAAGGTGTGGAGGGGTCCACAGCTGCTCAAAAATGAGCAAAACCGTTTTGATGAGGGTATATATATATATTAAAGTTTGTGGGTGTGGTTTCAATCAAAGGGAAAGGGTTTGGAAAAAGTGAAAAAAGTTTTACTTATCTTGGGGTGTTTTTTAAATATATAAAAATGATTCCCCGGGGAAAATAAAAGAAAAATTACCATTGCCCAAAAACGCCACCCAAATTTCCCCTCAATAACATTGGAAAGACCGAAACATTTCCTTTCAACAAAGCTGAGGTTATTTAACTCATTAGTTTTCCAATTTCATCATATGGTTCTGAGTGTTGAGTGGAAGTAGATAGACAAGAAAAAAAATCAATAGTTTTTTAAATGTGGTGTTTTCAGACGGGGTACTGCATATTAGCTGGGCGAGAAGAAGACGAAGAAAGTGCTGAAAAAAATAAATTTTTAAAAAACCCACGTTTGGCATTTTTGAACAAGGGAAATTTAAGTTATTGGTCCCTGTAAAAGAAAGGGAAAAAATTTAGAAAAAATTTCTGACAGGGAGGGATTAGAAAAAAAAGGAAAGGCAAACCGAAAAAAGGGGGCGACAATTCAAAAATATTTGCGGGGTGTCGAAGGTATAAGTGGAAAAAAAGCGAGTCGAGTTTTTGTGGCGAAGGATGGTGGAAGGCCCCCGGGTGCTCAAAAATGAGCATAAAGTTATGATTTATTTATTGTGTGTGTGTGGTGTAGCGGGGGTGTGTGTGTGGTGTTGTTAGTTTTTGTGTGTGGGTATGTGTGGTCTGGGGTGGTGTGTGGGAATAGTTTCACGTACACACAAAAACACACACCCCCACCCCTCCAAAAAACACACGCACACACACACACACATATATTTTTATTTATATATATAAAATAAATTATATCTTTTATATAATATTAATAATATATTTTTTGAATGGGTTTTACATATAGGGATATCAAAAAAAATATGGTGTGTGTTTTTGGGGATGTTTACACCCAAAAACCCACAACACTCCAAAAAAGTAATCCCATTTACTAAAACAAATTTTCCTTTTCTCTTTTCTCTCTCCTCTCTCTCTCTCTCTCTTTTCTATATATATTTTACTATATTATATTAAAATATAAAATTTTATTTTAAAATTTTTTTTTTTTTTTTTTTTTTTTTTTTTTTTTTTTTTTTTTTTTCTTTTTTTTTCTTTTTTTTTAATGCTAAGGGGTTGTTTTAGCCGCCTGGTCAAAGCAAAGATATTAATTGTAGTTTTTATGTTTTGATGATCTTTGGGGTGAGTATGTGGTAGGGGCCTCCCGTTCCTTTCCCTGGAAAAATTCCGGTTTTACCCTTTTTGGTAATCATTTCTCCCATTTATCCGGGTTTTGGGAAACCCCCCCTGACTTTGGGGTGGCTTGGCCACCCCCCGTGGGTAGGTAGGGGAAGTTCCTTGCCCAGGGGGGGGGAAAGCGCCGGCCGGTGACTCGAAATCTCGAAATCAGATTTCCCTTTGTGCCACTCTTGAGTCCGATGCTCTAACCACTCGCCCCCGCGGCCTTAAAATATATATATATATATTTTATTTTATAATATTAATTTTAAAATAAATTTTATAATAATTTTAATATTTTTATACATATAATACCACTCACACCACACAAAAAATATATAATTTTTAATAATTTGATATTATATATATATTAAAATATATATATATTTTAAAATATATACATAATATTTTTTTTTTTTAACGGTAGGTTTTCCCGTTTTAGCCCCCGTGGGGCACAGCATGGTTACTTAATTGTAGTTTTTATGTTTTTATTTTCTCCCTTTGGAAATAGTACGTGGTAGGGTCCTCATTTCCCTTTTCCCCGGAGAGGGCCCGGGTTACCTTTTAGGTAATTTCTCTCTATTTTTTTCCGGGCTTGGGACCCGCACTGACTTGGGCTGGGTTGGCCGCCCCGGGGGCTAGGTAGGCAATCGAGGGGAAATTCCTTGCCCCAAGGGGAAAAACGCAACCCGGGCCGGGGACTCGAACCCTCGAAATCAGATTTCCGTTGTCCGGGATTGAGTCGGATATTATATTTTATATAAATATATATTTATATATATATTTTATATATATTTTATTAAAGTGTGGGTGTGGTGTGTGTCTGTGTGTGTGTGTGTGGGGTTTTGTGTGTGTGGGGTGGTGTGTGGTGTGTGTGTACATTATATGTATGAAATTTATGGCTATATTAAAAAATATTTTATTTTTTTTTTTTTTAAAAAGCCATTTATTCCATTGGGGGTCATAAAATTTTCTACAAATTATACGGGGAAAGGGTTTTTTGGCCGTGCCCCCCTTGCCTGAGGCACCCCCCTAATTTAACCGCGGCTCGGGGGCGCAACCTTGTGGGCCCCCTCAGGGCTTTTCCCCGGGGGCAAACCCGCGCTCGACCTCGGGAAAGGGGTAGTCGTTTCTGGCCCGGGGGACCCAGCTCGAGCCAGCGCAGGCATTTTTACGGGCCGCCGGGGGACAGGAATTTAAATCATGCTCTAACCACGGACCTCGCGGATTATATATATTATTATATAATTAAAATAATATATATATATTATAATTAAATATATATGGGTGTGGGGTTGTGTGTGGTGTGTGGGTGTATGTGTGTGTGTGTGTGTTTTGTGGGGTTTTGGTGTCGTGTGGTGGCGTGTGTGTGTTTGTCTGTGTGCGTGGGGTGTTTGGGGGGGTGTTTTTTTTTTTGTGGGGGTGTGTGTGTGTGTGGTGTGTGGCGTGTTTTGTGTGGTGGTGGTCATGAAATTTTGGTATAATATGTGTGTATTAAAATATAAAATATTATATTATTTAAAATATAATTTTTCCCATTATATATTTATGGATTTTTTTTATATATATTTAAATAATATACACCCCCCATTATTTTATATATATATAACATATATATATATAATATATATATATATATTTTAAAATATATAATATATGAAAATATATACATATAAATAATATATAATTAAAGGTGGGTGTGGGTGTGTGTGTGTGTGGTTTTAAGGGGTGTGTTTGGTTTTTTGTTGTGGGATGTGTGTGTTTTGGTTTTGTCTGTGTGGTGTTGGGTGTGTGTGTGTTTTGGGGTTTGGTTTTTATGTAATTTTTTTTGTATATTATATACGATCCAAACTATCCATCTGGGCATCCCTATATCTATCTATTTAAAACTTTTCTATATATATCTTTTCTCTCTCCTCCCTCTCTTCTCTCTCTCTCTCTTTTTATTAAAATATATTTATAAATATATATATATATATATTTTTTAAAAAATTATAAAAATATATGTATGTGTTTTATAAATTTTATAATATTATATAATATAATATATTAATATATACATATGTACAAAATTGTGTGAGTTAAATTATAATCTGGAATCCTTTTCCCTCTACTTATCTATCTACTATCTATCCCTTTAAAAATTTAAATTATTGAAGGTGTGTGTTTTGGGGTTGGGGAAATGTGGTTTTATTTTTATATGTATTTCCCTATATATATTATATATAAAATATATATATATATATAATATATATATATAAATATGTGTGTGGGGTGTTGGTGTGTGTGTGTGTGTGTGTCTGTGTGTGTGTGTGTGTGTGTTTGTGTATGTGTGTGGGGTGTGTGTGTGTGTGTGTGCATGTAATTTATGTGTGTTTATATATATAATATATATATATATAAATATTTTATATATAATATATATATTATATATATATATAATATTTTAATTTTATATATGTATATATTATGTTTTATATTGTGTTTATATATTATATATATATATTATTATAATTATATAATATATTATATAATATATATTAAATTTATATATAATTTTATATATTATATATTATATATATGTAATTCTTTATTTTATTATATATTATTTATTTCTTATATATCTATATATTATCTAATTATCTATATATCTATCTATAATACTATATACATCAATAACAAAACAAAACACACCACACACACACACACACACACAC
>NC_051389.1:22210964-22215964 GCF_015228065.2 Penaeus monodon
TGGATTTCCAAAGTGCTTTTCATTACAAAATTAAGGCATCCTGCTAGGTAATTGAAGTAAATTCTTTGCCGTTACGTTTTCGTTTCGTTGTTAAATTTATAGTTGTGCATTCGTAAATATTGTGAAACAATAGGGAACACTTAAGTTAAGTAAGTTTAAGTAAATTTACCACCCTGCCTATCTGCTCAGGCGTGGCCAATCAGATTACAGTTTTACATATATTTGACACAGTACAGTATTCTGTGACTATTGTAACCGTAGATGGTTTGTAAAATTAAAATGTAAATCATACATCATACAAATATGTACATATGTATATGTATATATATATACATATATATATATATATATATATAATATATATATATATATATATATATATATATTATATATCTATATATATATATATATATATATATATATATATATAATATATATATATATATATATATATATATATATATATATGGGGGCCGCGGTGGCCGAATGGTTAGAGCGTCGGACTCAAGACTGCCAGGACGGCAATCTGAGTTCGAGGGTTCGAGTCACCGGCCGGCGTGTTGTTTCCCTTAGGCAAAGAACTTCACCTCGATTGCCTGCCTAGCCACTGGGTGGCCAAGCCAGCTCAAGTCAGTGCCGGGTAAATAGAGATGGTGACTCGATAAAAACACCGGGCGGAAGGCAATGGCAAACCACCGCTCTAAATTGCTAAGAAAAAATCATGGAAGCCCATGAATGTCAAGGCCGCGGTGGCCGAATGGTTAGAGTGTCGGACTCAAGACTGTCACGACGGCAATCTGAATTCGAGGGTTCGAGTCACCGACCGCTGCGTTGTTCCCTTGGGCAAGGAACTTCACCTTGATTGCCTACCTAGCCACTGGGTGGCCAAGCCAGCCCAAGTCAAGTGCTGGTCCCAAGCCCGGATAAATAGAGAGAATGATTACCTAAAAGGTAACACCGGCACTCTCCGTGGAAAGGAACTGGGGACCCTACCACGTACTCACTCCAAGAGCATCACAACATGAAAAACTACAATTAAGTATCATGCTGTGACCACGGCGGCTTAGACATGAACCTACCGTTAAAAGAAGATATATATATATATATATATATATATATATATATATATATATATATATTATATATATATATATCACACACACACACACATATACACACACACACACACACACACACACACATATATATATATATATATATATATATATATATTATATATATATATATATATATATATATATATATATATATATATATATATATATATTACGTTGATATGCTTTTGCCACTGTGTTTACATAACACTGTTCTTTGTTTACGGCAGTTTTACATAGCAAATTTAGGATATAGGACGAGTATATCTTCCAGTATGTCAGATGAAATGAAAAATTCACATAGTTCTTTATATCTCATGTTTGCTTTTTAAGTTAACTTAAGTTAGCTTATTTACTACCCTGGCTATCTGTTCAGGCGTGGGCAATCGCGATTACAATTTTACATATATTTGACATAGTACATTATTCTGACTATTGTAAGTGTACATGGTAATATAAAAATATAAATTATACATCGTACAAAAGAAATATTACTTTTATATGCTTATGGCACTGTTCACATAACACTGTTCTTTGACGGTAGCTTTATATAGTAAATTTAGTATATAGCACGAGTATATCTTCCAATGTATCAGATGAACTGAAATATTCACATATTTCTTTATACCTCACGTTAGGTGATCTGAATGACTGTATTGCATGACATTCCGAGATGTAATGTTCAAGCGTTCGCTTGTTTTCTTCGTTACACAGTCTACATCTAGATTCATCTGCACTACTTGCACCGTGCAGTTGTCAATACAGTCTGTAACCTAAATGCATTCTGGCAATAACCACGTCACATTGTCTGGTTTGACTTCGGTGCCACCCATAGGAAGGCTTGCTATATCTATACTGATCGTAGTGCCTTATGGTACAGCTTTCAGGCCTTTGAGTGTTTGTCAGATCTACTAGTTCTTCCTTACGAGAACCCTTCAAAATATGTGCAAGATCTATGTTCACAGTATCTTTGCTACAGGACTTCCTTCACCACTTTGTGTACGTGGTCGTGCTTGCGTTTGCCGACATGAGATGGTATCCATAAAAATTGAATGTTGAAATTGTGCTCTATTGCATAAGTTACGTTACGTTTAATACAACTCCTAATTTCCTCATCGCCACCTGCTTTGAAAGAATTTAGTGCCCGTAGAGCACTTTGAGGGTCGCGGAAAACTACTCCTGAGCACCGGACATTAAGAATTCCGTTGCAAGGAGTATACCTGCCAACTCCGCTTGTGTAGTACTGAGCCAACTGTGCAGTTTTTTTTTAACTTAATGTTGTAATAAGCCTTTTTCGTATACAGCGCTTGCACAACCAGCTTTGTATCCAGACTGTACGGATCCGTCAGCGTAACACTTGTATGCGTTATCGCCCATAGATTCTGTGTGTGTTCCTTTACCGTTGCTAACGCAATTTGTTTTAACACGGTTATGTAAACTTTTTTTGTGTGTGGTAGACATATAGGTGCACTATCAATGTTGAAGTTTTGGTAGAATGGATCGACCTTTGGGTATTTTACTAATTGAAACATTGAGTTTTGTAATGTTCATGGAGATTTTGTGTATCAGAGAGCACGCGCGTGTGTGTTATTAGTCACGTCTCCTTGCGTGATTTTATGTTGCATTTGGTTTTGTCTGAAAGATACAAGGGCTCCCTTAGAGTTTTGACCCCAAATATAGTGGAAATAATTATTGTGATATCAGAAATGGATGGTAAGTTTATTTCTGATCTCCTATTCACTGTCCTTGCTGTTCTCGGGGCGCCGAGGATAATCCTCATAGCTTAATTTTACATACTTCCATGGTATTTATTTCTGATTCCTTACACTGCATCAAGTGCAGTGCATGGTAGTCTGCAACTGAACTTATAAAGCCAAGTAAAACAGTCTAGCGAGCTTAACATTGATGTTAAGTGCTCTTCCGACAAGAACTTTCAACGGTTTCAGTGTTCCAGTCTCTTCTTTAGAGAAAGGATCAGGTTTGATATACTTTCACACCAAAATAATTATAATTATGACACATGTCAAGCTCCTGTCACCTATGTCAAAAGTGGGTAGGGTTATGATACATGGGTTGGGACCCATTGTTTTCTCAACGGAGATGACTAATCCATACTCATAAAGCCTTGTTGTGAGTTTGTCGAGAATCATTTGCATCCTCTCTTGTGGTGATGCTCTGACACATGCCATCAGTACAGCATATAATGGATTCACCATCCCCAAGTGGGATATCTTCCACCAGCTTGCGCATAAGGACAGTGAACAGCATAGGGCTGAGAACTCCTCCCTCTGGCGAGGGAGTTCAAAAGTTCAAAAGACTGTGAAGTGAACTTCCCACTCCCCTGAACAAGACACTTGCAGATCTGTTCAAAAGATACATTCTATTCCAACTCAGTAATTTACCCTGGATGCTAAAGCTTACTAAATGTTCTAGAATAACTTCTCTGTTTGCAATGTCAAAAGCTGACTTAAAGTCAAGAAAAAAAGTGTGCTTACCTGGGTTAAGAGCTTGAAAAGTACTCTGGAAAGCAATGTTGTGTGCTACGTCCCGATAGAAATCCGTACAGTCTATGAGATAATTTACCTTGTAACGTGTACCTGAGTCTGTTCAAAATTATCCTTTCTAGAACTTTTCATACATAAGAGGTTAGTAAAATTGGGCGGTATTTCGCAGTGTTTGATTTCGGTATAGGGATAATTAGATTGCGCGTCCAGGGGCCAGGCAGAATACCTTGTGACAAACTTAACCTGTACAGGCGCAAAAGGAGATTACCAGGTACCTGAGCTATAAGGCGGACGACACCATAGGTAATTATATCCTCACCTGAGGCAGCCGCTTTTCCTTTGAATTTGTGCATTGTTCAGTTCCCACTCAGCGATCTCAGCAAAGTCTGAAGGGTCGTTATCAGAACATCCAATCTCAATGACAAATTTACGTGCAATTTTAGACTAATGTGAATCTCAATATTTGTGGGAAGTGAGTTCCTTTTGGACGCTCCAGCCCAGTGACTAAGGAGCATACCTGCTTGTGCAAGAGTACTGTGGAACTGTGGCGTGTTAGTTGGTTTACCTGAGAGTCGATTTTTTTCCAGACAATGAGGTGTTATTGTTTATGCTTGTAGGAACTGTTCAAAGTGTTCATTCCTGAAATAAGTTTTTAATTCCCGTAGATTTTTGTTCAGAGAGAAACTGAATAAGGTTGTCACGGGTATTGTCCTGCTTGTAGATATGAAAAAGCTCCTGAACTCGCTTAGTCTTCTTAACATTATAGGGTCAACGACCCACTTAGGTTGTTTGGAGAGTTGTGAGTTCTTGCTCTTGAAGGTTTTCTTTGGACAGACCCAAGTGTTGTAGTAATGTGACCACTTTCGTCAAGCCCATGGAGAATTATCAACACTGTGTAATCGTTATACGAGTCGTAAATACGTGAATTAAAGTGTGTAATCGGTATGCCAGTCATAAATAAATCATTTAAAATGGAGCTCAAGGTATGGACGAATAGAAATTTCAAGCCTATTTGTTTTTTGCAGATTGACTATTATCAACAGCTGATTAGCTCTGTTGCAAGCATACTTCTGACGTTTCCATGCACGAGATCTCCTATTACATAATCTAGCCTGTCCCCCGCCAGGTGAGTTTCCCTCTCTGTATCATATACGGTCATAGATATATTATTCACAAAATTTCGGAACTCTTTGCCATATTCATTGCAATAACTATCTCTAAATGTTTAATGTTTATCATTAAAATCTCCCATTCATATTGTGCCGTGATTCTGAAAGTTGGGCAGCAGTATACATTGTACAGAGGAAAATACTCAGAGGCTGTTCGAATATGTAAATGCTGATATTGCACATTATTGCCATCAGACTTCTGCACCAGCTAA
>NC_051389.1:22240964-22250964 GCF_015228065.2 Penaeus monodon
CCTCTCACCTCCCCTCCTTCCCCTCTTCCCAATCACCTGCTCTCGTTTTCCCCTCTTCCCCTATCATCTCTCCTCCCCCTCTTCCCCTCCGCGTGTTGTTCTCCGTGTCTCCTCATTTGAATATCATCTATCATGGAGGCCGGTGGAGCGTGCGTCTTCTCCGTGGCACTGCATGGGTGAGGGGAGAAAAAAGGGGAGAAGAGAAGGGAGAAAGAGGAAAGGAAGAAGGAAGGGAAGCATGGAATGATCATGGGAGGAGAGGAGGGAAGAAAGAACGAAGGAGGAGATGGAGGAGGAAGAAAGAGGAGAATGAGAGGAAAGGAGAGACAGATGGAAAAGTAGAGAGGAATAGGGGAGTAGGAGGGAGGGGGCTGATGGGAGCAAAAGACTGATAGAGAGGAGAGTAGTAAATAGGAGAGGGATAGATTTGGAGATGAGGAGAGGGAGAAGGAAGGAGGCAGGAAAAAAAGGAGATGAAGAGGGAAGGAAATGAGAGGAAGAGGGTAAAAAGAGATAAAAAGGAAGAGGGAAGGGAAAGAGAAAAAGAGGGGAAGAGGGAATGGGGAATAGATAAATAAAGATGATAGAGCAAGAGATGGAGAAGCGTGGAAAGACGAGGAGGAGTAGGTGATCGAGAGGGATGAAGTGAAAGGAAAAGATAAAAGATAGGCGGGAGGAATGTGGAAGAATAAAGGGAAATATGAAACGTAAGGAAAGAAGGAAAGAAAAGAGAAGAAATAACACAGGGACCAAGTAGGAGTGATAAAACTAGAAGAGGGAAATGGAAAGGTGGAATTCGAATCGAGAGTGGAGATGGGAGGAGGGGGGGACAAGGGGGAGTAGAAAGTGGCTGGTTGGGGAGAGAAAGATAGGGGGTGATTTTTCTTGGGGAGAAGGGATAATGGGTGTGGCTATGCGCGCCCTGAATCACTTAAGTGGTGGGACTGTGTGTGGTATAGGGAGGGACGAGTGAGAAAAGACAGTGAATTTGAGAAGTAAGGGGGAGAATAGAGGTTTAAAAGGGGAAAGGTGAGAAAGACAGGGAGCGAGAGAGAGAGAGAGAGAGAGAGAGAGAGAGGGAGAGAGAGAGAGAGAGAGAGAGAGAGAGAGAGAGAGAGAGAGAGAGAGAGACGAAGTGAAAAAGAATGAGTGAGCGAGATAAATGAACTGACGAGTCTATATGCAAATCTAATGACATGCTCCACCCGACCTCTCTCCCCCAATCCCTAACTTAGAAAAAAAAAGCAAAATTGACTAATCCCATCATCTATCACGACAACAAACATCCCAAATCCGCTATAAATTCTATAGGAAGTGCATCTATTTTCTCAAGGATATTTTAAACGCGCACACAAACACAAAAGATTTCGCGGGCGTACCCCAGACCTGAGCGGGTTAAGAAGTAATCTCTGTATTTTTCCTCACCTCGTGAAATGGTTCGAGTGGGTAGGGGAGTGACGGGGAGAGGGGAAAGGGTGGAGGAGGAAGGGAGGGGGTTGAAGGAGGAGGGGAGGAGGGTGGGAGAGGGTCGTGGGGGAAAGGGGGGGATGGATTATATGAGACGGGAGGGAAAGGGTTTCTAGAGGGGTTGTGCACAGGGGGGCGGGGGAGAATGGGGAAAGGAAGGGGGGAAGGGAATGGAATGGGGGAAGAAAAAAAAATGAGAGAGGGAAGGGGAAATGGTGTTAAGGGGCGATGAAGAGAAGAGGAAATTAGGAAAAGAAATGAAAGTTGCAAGTGTGTGTGGGTGGTGGGGGGAAAGAGATGAGACAAAGGAATGGCGAAAGCAAACGGAGTTGTGAGGGAGAGAGAAAGGAAGGAGAGGAGAGATGTTGGTGGAGGGAGAAAGGAATAAGGGATAATTATTTATTCATTTATCTACTCCATCTGGTCAGTGCACACCTTTATATTTCAGAGGACAAGACGAATGCTTGTGGACAGGTTGGAGGAAAGAGAGGACGGACGGGGAAGAGGATGTTTACCAGCGGGAGAGGAGAACCAGGCTAATTAGGGTAAGAATAAATGGCCATTGAAGGAGAAAAAGAGGGAGATGGCTGTTGGCGAAAAAGAGGCTGAAGCGGTGTGTCGAGAAGGGAGAAGGGAGATTTCGAGTGAAGCAGGAAGAGAGACAAAACAAAAACCGTCGAGCGCAGGGGAGAGGGTTCGGCAGGGTAAGTTATTGGGGAATACAGGGGCAGGAAGGGACGCAGTTAGTATAGAGGAGAGGACCGAGGGTTGGGTGGCGGGGTTTCTGGTTAAATTTGAAACCGTGGATTTTGAGGTCGAGTGTATATAGGTGGAGGCGTGGGAAAGGTGTTAGCCAGAGGGATCGAGCGAGAGGGTGCAGCCGTGTGGGGAACTGCAGGGTATTTTTCAGACGTCGAAAAGGGTTGGGACTTTAAAACATCAAAAATATTATCAGAGGAAGTAGAACTTAAAACTTACTGGGTTATTATCTTTTTATACATTAAACTCAAATCCCAATGAGAAAATTATTTTAAAATAATAATATATATATATTAATATATTATTAATATTTAAAATTACGTAATATTATTTAAAATTAAAAATTTTATTTTAATATATATTTATTTTAAATTTTATTATTTTATATTATATATTAATATATATATATTATATTTTTGATAATATTTAATTTAAATTTTTGTGTGTGTTGTGTGTGGTGAAATTTTATTATATGTTGGAATTTTTTTTGTGTTGTAAATATTTATTTATTTTTTTATTTATATATATATTAATATATGGTTTAAAAATTTATAATGTATAAAAATTTTTAATATAATATATCATAAAATATATATATTTAAATATATATATATTATATTTTTATTATATATTTTTAATTTTAACCAATATATATTAAAAAATCTAAACTATATATAATAATTTTTTATTAATATCCATATATTATATATAGTATAAGTTATATAATTTATATTAAAAATATATTAATATTATATATTAATATAAATTAATATACTTTCAGTAGAAATATATGTATTTTTATATTATGTATATTGTAATAAGTTTTTTAAACAATCTATTTTTTAAGAATTATATATAATTCATATTTACAAATTTTAAATAAATAATTATAATTAATATTTTTAAATTTAATATAAATATATATATTTTATATATTATGATTAATATATTCGCTGTATAAGACAATAAACTCCCACCCTGGGGTTCCCTTGAACAAGATAGATTGCCCCATACCAGGTGCGGTAAATTTCCCAGAAGGGCATGCGAATTTTAAAAAAAAAAATTTGTTTTTAAATATCGGAAAAACCAAAATTTTTTCCAAAAGGGATTCCCCTTTTTTAAAAAAAAAAACCCCCAAATTTTTGGGAAAAAATAAAGGGGCTTTTGGGGAAGCAAACTTTTTTTCCCGGACACCCCCACAATTATTTAATAAAATTTAAACCCAAAAAGGTAAATTTTAAAAAAATTTAAAAAAAAACTTCAGTTAAAAAAAAAAAAATTAAAAATGAAAAAAGAAAAAATTAAAAAAACCTGGGACAAAGGAAAAAAAAAAGGGGAAAAAGAAAAAAAATTTTAATTTAAAAACCCAAAATTAAAGAAAAAAAAAAAATTTTTAAGGGGAAAAAAAAATTAAAAAAAAAAAAAAGGGCAAAATTAAAATTTTAAAAAAAGAAAATAAAATAAACCAAAAGAAATTTCATTTTAAAAAACCAAAAAAAACCCCCACCCCAAAAAAGGGAAAAAAAATTTAAAAAATTAAAGGGGAAAATTTTTTAAAAAAAGGGGGAATTTTAAATTTTAAAAATTTTTTAAACCCCCCTTTAAAAAAAAAAAAAAATATATGTTTTTAAAAAAAAAAAAAAAAAAACTAAAAAAAACTATTTTTTTTTTTTTTTTTTTTTTTTTTTTTTTTTCTTTTTTAAAAAATAAAAAAAAATTTTTTTTTATAGATATATATTTAAATTATTTATTATAATATATATATAATACATATATATAAAATTTTAACAATATATATAAATATATAATATATTTTCATATATAAATATACAATAATATATTATATATATATATATATAATATATATAATCGCCGGGTAAGAAATAAACTGCCCCCTGGGGTTCCCCTTGAACAAGGATACCCACCCATTAGCTCCCTATACCAGGGTTTGCGGTGAAACTGTGGGGCAGCGGGCAGTGGATATCTGGTGAAAAAAAACCCCTTTCAGTTCTACTGATTACTGGTTTCACCTAATAATATGTCTGGCGTATTACAGTGTAACTGTTTTTAAAACGGCAGAGATAGTTTCCTCCCTAGTTAGTTGGAGACTGCGAGGTTGAGAAGGAGCCTTGGGGTTTCCCACTCAACTTTTATTTTCTCCTGAAAAACCCTACACCAATGATTAAATACAGAAATTATAATTCATACCACATCGCCCGTCGCGTGGGTCTGGAAGACAAAGTAGATAAAGAAAACATGTCCAATTAAGAAACACATTAAAAATCGGAACGTGGAACCCTAAGGAAAAAAAATGAAAGAGATGGGTAAATTACATACTGTCTGTAACGAAATGGATAGATACAACATTCAAATACTAGGAATAAGTGAGACCAATTGGAAAAGTAATGGAAGTTTCAAAACTAAAGAAAACAAGACAGTTCTTTTTTCAAGAAAAGAAGAAAGGAAATTATAGTTTACGGAGTTGCTATGATTCTCACGAAAAAAAAAACTGCAAATTTCACTATAATGGGTTACAGCCCAATTTAAAAGATCGCATTTAAAAGTCAAATACAGCAAACTCATAACATTAGTTTTTTTCAATGCAAGCACAACCAATATTGCAAGTGATGAAGAAATAGAAATTTTTTATAACTCTCTCCAAATACTTTAGACACAATCCCTTTAACAGAGATGTTAAAAGTGATCATGGGAGACTTCAACGCCAAATTAGGAAAAAATTATCTAAAAAATGACACCATGTGGGAAAATTCGGCCTTGGAGATATAAATGAAAGAGGTAAAGATTTTATTGAATTTTGTAGTAAAATAATTTTAGTTATAGCCAATACATTGTTCAAACCACCCAAGACACTTGCACACGTGGTTTTCACCAGACAAAAGAAACACGCAACCAAATTGTAAACATTGTGCTGACCAAAAAAGGAAAAGTGCTTTAAAAATGCCAAAAGACAAGACCTGGTGCCGACTGCACCCAGTGACCACCAACTACTAACTATGGGGGACTTTTCAAATAAAATCAAAAAGATGGAGCGTCCCCCCCCCTCTAAGCTCGACTACAAAATCTTGATAAACAATTACCGAATTACAGTGAAAAACCCAAATTTTAAAAATATCAAAATCAATGTGAAGATGTATAAAACCCCCAAATGAGTTTGTGGGAAGGAAAGAACCCCGCTGGCACGGTTTTAAGAAAAACTATGCCAAAAAAGAAAAAGAAAAATTCCCCCGGAAAAATTGAAAAAAAACCCCCCTAATTGAAATTGAAACGAAGTGCCTAAAATCAAAGGGTTCTTTAATCCAATTACAAAAAACAAAAAAAATACAAAAAATTAAAGATTTTGGGGCGACAAGAAAAGGAAAAATATTTTTAAAAAAAGAACATTGCCAAAAATTTGGGAAAACTTTCTATCAATAAAAGAAAAATAAAAGAAAAACTCTACCAAGGGAGTCGAAACATCACCGAAATTTAAAAACCTACAATGGCCCTATCAAAACTGAAGAGGATTTTTTTTATGTGATGGAAAAAGAATCAAAGATAGAGGAATCAATTTGTTCCAACCTAAAAAAGTTTAAACATTAAAACAACATTAATTGGGACTCAAATAAAACGAAGATAAACCCACCCCCCACTGAGACAATTTTATAAAAACCATAAAAAAAAGTAAAAAATAACAAGAGCCCGGAATAGATAAAATAACAGCAGAACTAATTAAGAATGGGGCGAAAGTTTTGGGGAATACTTCTTCTACAAAACTCTGTAAAAAAATAGGGAAAATGAAAAGAAAAGGCCAGAAGACTGGGGTTTAAAAATAGTTTTACTTCTACCTAAAAAAAGGTGACGCACTCCAATGCAAAAAATAGGAAAATTGCTTTTAAAAAGTCACAGCACAAAATTTTTAAAATTATTGCTGAAGAATGAATTGAAGTTAAGGGGGAAAAATTTGCAGACGAACAACGGGTTTTCCCCCTGGAAAAGGTCCCCGAAACCAGATTCAAAATTTTAAAAAATTGATCATAGGAAAAAAAGAACTAAAAAAAGCCCTATACCTGTGTTTCATGTTTTATTAAAAGGGGTTTTGATACTGTTGATCACGATATCCTCTGGAAAAAACAGAACGATATAAAGTTTCCAAAAACCACATCATCCAACTAATAAAAGCCTGTATGACCAAACACAAACTGTAAGAACCCCACTTATGGGTTAACAAAATGGTTCGAAGTCAAACAAGGATTGCGAAAGGGTTCATTCTTCTCCGCACCTTTTTAAATTATATTCTAAAAAAATTATGAAGGTCCCTTGGGAAAAATTTTTTGAAGGAAAATGTGGATGTTGGAGGGTACAAAATATCAAATTTGAGGTACGCCCATGATATAGTTTTTTTGCCCGGGTTCACTGAACCCACAACAAATACTAACAAAGTTTTTAAAAAAGCAACAAAAGGCTGCTTGTTCTTAAAGCCAAAAAAACTAAGATCATGAAGATTAAAAATAAAACCCGGGAAGAAAAATGAAAGAAAGTTACAATCAAAGGAATGATGTGGAAAAAGTGAAAAGTTCACTTATCTTGGGCGTTTTAACTAAAACATATATGATTCACCGGGGTAAAAAAAAAGAAAATCATTGCCAAAAACCCAAATTTGCTCTAATAACATCTGGAAAGACCGAAGCATTGCCTTAGGGCAAAATGAGGTTATTGAACTCATTGTTTTTTCCCCTTGATAATGGTTCTGAGTGTTTGGGTTTTCTGAAGTAGATAGACAAGAAAAAAACAAGTTTTTAAAAAGTGGTGTTACAGACGAGTACTGCGATTAGCTGGACGAGAAGAAGACGAATGAGAAGTGGGAAAAAAAATTAAAGGGCCGGCTTTGGGGGAGAAAAATTAAAGTTTTTTTGGGAGGAAAGAAATAAAAAAATTGAAAAAATTGCGAAAGGGATGGAAGGAAACAGGGAAACAAAACCAAGACAAAACTGGCGACAATTCAAAGATATTTGGGGCTGTCGAGGAAAGGGAAAAAAAGGTAAGATAGTTTTTGGGGAAATGGGGAGGTCCCCGGGGTTCCCAAAAAAAACTCCTTTATTGATGGGTAATATATATATTTTGTGTGGTGTGTGTTTGTGTTGTGGTGGGGGGTTTCTTTTTGGGTTTTTTAAAAATACAGTAACCCCCCCCACCCAAAAAAAAAAAAACCAACCAACCCCACTTTTTTAAATAAATTTAAAAAAAAAATTAATTTAAATTATTTCAAAAGTTTTATTAAAAATTAGTTTTCAAAAATATGTTGGTGTTTTGTGTTGAAAAATAACAAAACATAAGAAATTTTTATTTTTAAAAAACAAATTCTTCTTCCCCCTTTTTTTTTCCCCTTTTTCCAAAAAAATATATTTTAAAAATAATTTAAAATTTAATTTAAAATTTTTTTTTTTTTTTTTTTTTTTTTTTTTTTTTTTTTTCTTTTTTTAATGGTTAGGCAGGGGAAACCGGGACAGGAATTTTTCAAGTTTTTTTTTGTTTGGGTGTTAGGAGTAAAGGGGTGGGGGAGGCCCGGAAAAACGGGTTTTTTTTAGGTTCATTCTCTCAACGGGGGGGGACCAGTATTGGGTGGGTTGGGACGTGGTGGTTGGGGGTTTTTGCCCGGGGGAAAAGGGGCGGTGTGAAATCTAACCGTCCCCCCACTCCCCCACCAACCACCCCGCCCCCAAAATATATAATAATATATATATATTTTATATAATATAATATATAATTTTAAAATAAAATATACATATAATAAATTAAACAAACCAAAAATATAATTTTTTTTTTTTATTTATAAATAAAAAAAAACAAAAATTTTTCTTTTTAAATTTCCCTTTTTTCCCTTCCCCCGTTCTTTTTTTTTCATTTTGGTTTATTATATTTTATTATTTTTTTTTTTTTTTTTCCTTTTTGTTTTTTTTTTTTTTTTGGGGGGCCGCCTTTGGGGGTGGGCCCTGGTGGGAGGGAATAGGTAAGTTTTTGCCCGGGGGAAAAAAACCAGGGGTTGTGAACTGATTGGTTGTGGGGAGGTCCCATTTTTATTAAAATTTTTTATTTTAATTTTTAAATTTTTAAAAAAGGGTTTTGGGGTTTTTGGTGGTTTGGGGGTGGTTTTGGTGGTTTGGGTTTTTTTTTGGGGGTACTAATTGATTAAATTTGTGCCATTAAATTTTATTTTTTATTTTTTTCCCCCCCTTTTTTCCATTATATAAATTTAATACAAATTATTTTTAATTTTTTTTAATTTTTTATGCATCCCTTTACCAAGCCCGGCGGCAAATTTTATATATTTTTTGGATTATTTAATTTTTATTTTTTTCTTCCCTAAACCGGAGGCTTTTTAGACCGCCGGACGGAATTAATGTGTTCCATGGAATCCGGGATTTAAATTTTTAAATTTTAATTTTTAAAAATTGGTGTTTTTTTTGTTTTTTTTGTGGGTTTTGGGAGGGTTGGGTTGGGTTGTTGGGGGTGGGGGTGCTTTTTGGGGGTCTTGGGTTTTTTTTTTGGGCGGGGGTGTTTTGTTTTTTTGTTGGTTGTGGGTTTGGGGTTTTTTTTTTTTTTTTTTTTTTTGGGAATGAGTTACCTGATGATTCAAAAAAGAAGAATTACATTGCCAAAACGCCACAATTGCTCTCAATAACATCTGGAAAGACCGAAGCATTACCTTACGGACAAAGCTGAGGTTATTGAACTCATTAGTTTTCCCATTGCATCATATGGTTCTGAGTGTTGAGTGTTGAAGTAGATAGACAAGAAAAAGATCAATAGTTTTGAAATGTGGTGTTACAGACGAGTACTGCATATTAGCTGGACAGAGAAGAAGACGAATGATGAAGTGCTGAGAAAAATAAATTGTAAAAACCGACTGTTGGACATCTTGAACAAGAGGAAATTTAAGTTTATTGGTCATGTAATGAGAAGTAAAAGTATTGAGAAAAACTTGCTGACAGGGATGGTGATAGGAAACAGAGGAAGAGGCAAACCGAAGACAAGACTGAGCGACAATATCAAAGATATTTGCGGGCTGTCGATGGTACTAAGTGGAAAGAAAAGCGTAAGATCGAGTTTAGTGGCGAAGGATGGTGGAGAGGTCCACGGCTGCTCAAACATGAGCATACCGTTATTGATGATTGATTGTGTGTGTGTGTGTGTATGCGTGTGTGTGTGTGTGTGTGTGTGTACGTGTGTGTGTGTGTGTATGTGTGTGTCTGTGTGTGTGTGTGTATATATACACGTACACACACACACACACACACACACACACTCAAACACACACCACACACACACACACATATATATATATATATATATATATATATATATATATATATATATATATATATACATATATATGTATGTATGTATATACATATACGTATATCAATAAATATGTGTGTGTGTTTGTGTATGTTCACACATACACACACACACACTCCAAGAAAGTAATCCTATTTACTAAAAACAAATTCTCTCTCTCTCTCTCTCTCTCTCTCTCTCTCTCTCTATATATATATATATATATATATATATATATATATATATATATATTTTTTTTTTTTTTTTTTTTTTTTTTTTTTTTTTTTTTTTTTTTTTTTTTTTTCTTCTTTTTTTCTCTTTTTTTAATGCTATAGGCTCATGTTTGAGCCGCCGTGGTCACAGCATGATATCTAATTGTAGTTTTTATGTTGTGATGATCTTGGAGTGAGTATGTGGTAGGGTCCTCAGTTCCTTTCCA
>NC_051389.1:22255964-22258464 GCF_015228065.2 Penaeus monodon
AAAATTTATATATATAATTATATATAATATTAATATATTATATATAAAATTTTAAAATATTATAAAAATATAATATATATATATATATATATTTTAAATATAATATATGTAAAATATATATATATATACGATCCCAATAATATATATATATATACATATATAATATAAATATATTATAATAAATAATATGTGGGTTTTGGGTGTGTGTGTGTGGGTGTGTGGGGTGTGTGTGGTGTGTGTGTGTGTTTTGGTGTGTTGTGTGTGTGTGGGGTTTGTAGGTGGTATTTTGATATATTAAATACGAATAATATACATTATATTATAATATATAGATAGAAGATGAAGATAAATAATAGACAAATAGATACTCACACACGAGGGTCGGGTTAGTGTTCTAACCAGGGACTATCGCGGCAGAAATATATTATATTAATATATATTTTAAAATTTTATATTTTAATATTTTAATTATATTATATAAATATTATATATATGTGTTGTGTGGTTGTGTGGGTGGTGTGTGTGTGTGTATATATATAAAATATTTTAAAATTTTAATATATATATATATTATATATATATAATATATTATATAATTATATATTATCTTTATTCATACCTAGAGATAGCTACCCACACACACAACACACACACACACACACCCACCACACACGCACAACAACACACAACACAACCGGACACACAAACCACACACACACAACACCCATAAAAATATATATATATAAAATATATATATATATTATATAAAATTTTATATATATATAATATTATAAAAAATATATATTATAAATCAAAGAAAAAAAAAATACCAAAAAATACTAAAGATAAAATTATATATGTAGATAGGCGGCGGAAAATTACAGGTAACCCATTTTCTTGAATAGACACCGGACAGCACACTAAACGGAGAAAGAAAAACAGACACAGAAGCAGAAGACCCCCAAAATAGAAGTTCGTAATCATTTGTCCCCCTTAGCAAAAAACCCAAAAATCTTGGGGTTTTTCTTTTTCCCCACAAAATTCGGAACCACAATTGGTCGAAAGTCGGGGGTCCCCCATACTGTCTATCGCATGAATATTGTAGCAAATTGTCCCATGGCAACCAGGTTGACAGCAGGTACGTCATATGGGGGAGGGGGGGGGGAAAGGGGGAGGGGTGGGAGAAGTGGGGGGTGAGGAGGGGGAGGAAAGGGTTGGGGGAAAAAGGGGGGGAAGGGGGGAATGGGAAAAGGGGGGGTTTAAAGGGGATGGGTATGGGGGGAAAGGTAATGGGGGAGGGGTTGGGAGGACTAGGGGAGGGGAAAATAGGGCTTGGATGAGGAGAGGGAAGGGGGGGATGGCTGAGAGAGAGGGGGGGGGAAAGAGGAGAGGGGAGGGAGTGTTTGGGTGGGGGTGGGAAAAAAGAAGGATGAGGGGGGGGGATGGGGGGGTAAAGGGATGGGGAGGGAGAGGGGGAGCCGTAAACCCTTCAGCCCCGGCGACCGCCCTCGTGTCCCCCCCCCTAGGGGTGCCCCGGGTGGGCCGGGGCCCGGTTTGGGGCCGGAACCGGTTGGTTTTCTGGCCGTTTGGTGTGTTTTTCATGTGTTGCTTATGTAGAGGGTAGACGAAGACAGACAGACAGAAGATGATAGAAATAAAAGATGATTAGAGATAGTAGTTGGGGGATGGAGAGGCGTAGAATAGAATAGACAGATGGATAGACATAGGGACGGAAAATTTATATATTAAGTATATATATAATATATATATATTTTTAATTATTATATATATAAACATTATTTTAAAATAATATAATATATATATTATATAATATATTTGGTGTGTGTGTGTGCGTGTGTGTTTGTGGGGTTTTGTGTGTGTTGTGTGTGTGGGGTGTGTGTGTGTGGTGTGTGTGGGTGTGGGGTTGTGGTGTGTATGTGTGGTGGCGTGTGTAATGTGTGTATGTATTTGTATTTTTTTTTAAAATAACTCACCACGCACACACACACCACCCACCCACACACCACACCCACACACACACACACACACACATATATATATAATATATAATATTATATATATTTTAAATATATGTATATATATATATAATACATATAATATATAATATATATATATATTAAAATATATATATAATAAGAGAGAGAGGAGAGAAGAGAGGAAGGAAAAAGAAGAGAGAGAGAGGTTGCAGTGGAAAAATCGTATATATGATGTATGCATGACACAAAAAACAATGTTTCCGTAAAAATGAAATGAATTAAGTTTAATGAATTGAATTTAATGATCTTTTTCAGCGGGTAATGCAAATAAATTAAACAAAAAGGAATTATGTATTAACATAAGAACCTTTTCATGTTATTTAAAACTATTAGCTTCTCTTAAAAGACTAGCTTAGTGATTAAACACAGGCACACTTTTTACATGAAAAACAGTCAAAAATGCAAATTTCAATCAAAGATTTCTTCTTGCCCACCAAACCCCC
>NC_051389.1:22283464-22286621 GCF_015228065.2 Penaeus monodon
CAAGGTCGAGACACACTTTACTCTGCGTCAGTAGGTCAATAACCCAGCAAGCATTGCTCGGCCAGATCGGCCACATACCCCGGCAGCGCTGCACCGTGCGGCCCACTCCAATACGAGCCTCCACGGGCCCCTTGACTGCACGCAATGCCCCGTGACACCACACAGTCTCTGTGGTGCGTCTGGAATTGCATAGTGGCGCACATATCAGGCCGCACTAGTGTCTTCCTCCAGCCCCAGTGTCCACTGTCAGGCGGCCGTGGCTTCCCATCTATTGAGTGCCTCCACCTTCATTTTGCTGGTTCGAACGGCAGCTTACCCAAGTCGGGGCCCGGAACCGAAGACGGCTGGGTTTCGCCCCCCCTTCTCCAGCCTGTCCGAGTTTTCCGCCGTACCAATTCTTAGGCCTTTAGGACAATGCCTCGGATGGTGACATACTTTGTCCAGTCCTTGCAGAACTGCTGTGAAGGCATCAGAA
This sequence comes from Penaeus monodon, assembly GCF_015228065.2. Taxonomy (NCBI): domain Eukaryota; kingdom Metazoa; phylum Arthropoda; class Malacostraca; order Decapoda; family Penaeidae; genus Penaeus; species Penaeus monodon. Next base: position 22,283,940 of record NC_051389.1, read on the forward strand.
TCCGTCCAGGTTGAGATGACGTGTTCCTCACGCTCCTCCGACACCGACTACGTCTGGGCCCCTTCCCTCACCACAGTCCCACACAAGCCTTGGACGTGCTCGGCTCACCGTTCCTCATTCTACTTCTCCACTTTAGCCTTCCGGCCCCAGAGTCAATGGTGGGCTGAGCATCTGGCCTAGCCACTGGTTCCTTCAGGAGGCCTCGACATTCCCAGGCCCTCGCGCAGCGCCACCTGCATGTCCTCATGTGTGCCTCTTACATAGATTTGCAGCTGCTGGTCCTGCAATGCGTCAACAAAGAAATCGCGGGCCAGGAACACAATCCACTCTTCCGCAGCCTCAGGGTACGACCTCCTTATCCAGCGCCTCCACATCATGCGCCAGCTGGGACAGTGTCCCTTCGCCACGCCCCCTCACGAGTCCGCTTCTTCAAGTGGGCCCGATATTACCTCGGCCTGGTGGTTGTGCCCGAACCGCGTTTCAAAGCCTCCGCCACGCTGGTGTAAGAGGCCTGTTGTGATGCCCGGCAGATGCCCACACTTTCCAACCGCGGGGCCCCCTTACGTCCCTGCTACCAGCTGCAGGGCCTTCTCTTCCTGGCTCCAGCCTGGGCAGATGCCAGCATTTTCACATTGGGCAGCATATGCCTCCACAGGCCACCTTCCCGTCGTACTCAGCTGCTTAACGCCTCACAGAATGTCTGGAGGGCCGATGGCTGCGGGGGAGAAGCTGCCGTGAACTAACACAACCTGGGGGGAGAGGGTATGAGGGGCAACGAGGCGGGTTGAACCGTGTCCGAGTTTGGCCGCCACCTTATAACCCGAGGAGCGGTTTCCGATGGTTCCCCAGCCTTCTGCAGCGACCCACTGGCTTTGCGACACCGACGCTGCGGAAGCCGGGGGTTTCCTACCACAGACCAGGCAGACCCCCAGTACATCTGACACTCTGGGCATCTGTGCCAGAACATCGTCTGCCTTCTCTGCTTGCAAACGTTACTACCTCGTGACGCCAGCTTTCCTCCTCACTTCCTCCCTCAGGCCCTGAACTCGCCCTCAGAGTCTGCACCTCCTCCATCAGTTCCGTCTTCACGCTGTTGCAGGCCTTGTCGGTGTTACTGCTGAGTTCCATCTTCACAGATGCGAGATTGCCTGTAGCACTCTCAACAAGTTGCAGAACTGGTTCCTCTGCCTTCCCTTTCCTGCATCTCGACGAGAATGGTGCGCCTGCTCGCGTGCCCTCTGTTGCCTGCCTCTGCCTCTTTGTACCATTTTCCTCTCATCACGGCCAGCATGGCAGTGATCAGGTCCCTCTGGCCTCGGCTTCACCTCACTCGTGCTGCCATCAGTCATAGCCTCCTCTCCCTCATGGCTAGCGCCATCTTTGGAGCACATGATAACATCGGGCGCTCTCACTGATCAAATATCACAAATCCCACTCCTGCCCATTGTTATTCCGGTCGCCTCGTCTCTCTGCCACCAACACAAGGCGCTAGGCAGACGGCGTGTTATATACAGGGTCTTGGAACACTGACATCTCCATAGGCAAGACGACCACTGGCGTCCCAGAAACCAGGAGAGGAAACGCCAAGTCGCGAGGCAGGGCACGAAGTAAACACAAATACAGTCTTCCTTTATTTCCGCATTATTTACCCTTACACTTTTTCTATAGGCACAATACAGGGGGAAACCAGCATGTCACACTGCACGATACAGCTTAAACAGGGGAACACAGTTATATCAGGGCACAAGGGCACACAACAGGTCTCACAGGGGCACACCCACAACCCCGTCCCATGGGTTGTTCCTCCGCTCCTCCACTCACAGCCAGCTGCGTCATGTTTGCCCAGGTCCCTTCATGTTAACACATGTTTCGCACAGAGACAAAGACCCACTGGCGTAGCAATATTATATATATACATTATATATATATATACATATACATCTTCTTCTTTTAACGGTAGGTTCATGTCTGAGCCGCCGTAGTCACAGCATGATCCTTAATTGTAGTTTTCATGTTGTGATGCTCTTGAGTGAGTACGTGGTAGGGTCACCAGTTCCTTTCCACGGAGAGTGCTGGTGTTACCTTTTTAGGTAATCATTCTCTCTGTTTATCCGGGCTTGGGACCAGCACTTGACTTGGGCTGGCTTGGCCACCCAGTGGCTAGGTAGGCAATCGAGGTGAAGTTCCTTGCCCAAGGGAACAACGCGGCGGTCGGTGACTCGAACCCTCGAATTCAGATTTCCGTCGTGACAGTGTTGAGTCCGACGCCTAACCATTCCGGCCACGCGGCCTTGACGACCATTGGCTTCCATGATTTTTTTTCTTAGCAATTTAGAGCGGTGGTTTGCCATTGCCTTCCGCCCGTGTTTTTTTCGAGCACCATCTCATTTACCCGGCACTGACTTGAGCTGGCTTGGCCACCCAGCGGCTAGGCAGGCAATCGAGGTGAAGTTCCTTGCCCAAGGGAAACAACGCGCCGGCCGGTGACTCGAACCCTCGAACTCAGATTGTCGTCGTGACAGTCTTGAGTCCGACGCTCTAATCATTCGGCCAACGCGGCCCCATACAAAACAGAATCAAGCATTCTATCTCCAACACCCCAATATCTATTCATTTGTGAACGTGGGTCTATTCGGAAGATGGATATTCAACCTATTTTTTTTTTACACAAACATGTCATAA
>NC_051389.1:22286721-22289221 GCF_015228065.2 Penaeus monodon
ATCACTACCTCTATGCTATCTACTACTGTTACAGATCCATTTGGGATTAATTTTCGTCTACCCTCTATTCTCTGTTAATTCACTTAACATGACCAGTATTTTCCACGAGAGGGCCATTTTCTGAGATGTCTGCCATAAACACAAAGGAAAGATCAGTCAAGGGGGTTTCTTTCCCGTTGCATTCCGTCTTTACTGAGACACTGTCTCTGGAAGGGCTGCCAGCCAAGACTAAGGAGTGCCCTGTACCTTTATTTTTATCTATCCCCGGCAGGTGCTCCGCATTGGGTCGAAGTGGACCTGGGAGCCATAGTGGCTATGAGGTGGCTCCATACTCCTAAGGAACAGAACTCCACTATCTGATGCAGTGTGTGTATATATATATGTATATATATATATATATATATATATATATATATATATATATATATATATATATATTATGTATGTTGTGGTGTGTGTGTGTGTGTGTGGTGTGTGGTGTTGTGGTTTGTGTGTGTGTGTGTGTGTGTGTGTATGTATTAATGCACCAAATAAATATATATATATATATATATATATATATATATATATTATATATATATATATATATATGCATTGTATATATATATATATATATCATATATATATTATATATCATATATATATACTATTATATATATATATAATATATATATTACTATATATATATATATATATATATATATATATATTATATAATATACATACCTGCGCGCACACACACACACACACAAACATGCGTGTGTGTGTGTGTGTGTTAATATGTATATATGTGTGTGTGTGTATTATGTGTGTGTGTGTGTGTGTGTGTGTGTGTGTGTGTGTGTGTGTGTGGTGTGTGTGTGTGTGTGTGTGTGTGTGTGTGTGTGTGTGTGCGTGTGTGTGTGTGTTTGTGTATCAACTGCATCCGCTAGTGGGATTATATATATATATATATATATATATATATATATATATATATATTATATGTATGTATGTATGTATGTATGTATGTATGTATGCATGTATAAACTGCCCCGATGGTCCAGTCATCAATAGAGCACTTGACTCCGACCCTCGTGGTCCCAAGTTCAATTCCCTGCCACGGCAGTTGTAAAAAGGCCTGCGCTCCGACTATTGGCTCGAGCCTGATTTCATGGGGGAAAACGACATATCGCCTTGGGAAAATCAAACTCGAAGAAGTCACCGTCATGGCAAAAGTATCAGCGCGCCGAACCGCGGTAGAAGGACATCGAATCAGGTAAGGGTGGTACTGCCAAAATGACCTATCAATAATAGATAGGGAGAGGCCTAGATCCTGCAGTGGAGTAAATGGCTGTTTGATCAAACAAACAAATATATATATTGTGTATTGGAAGAATGTGTGTATATATATGTATATAATATATATATATATATTATATATATATATATATATATATTGTGTGTGGTGTTGTGTGTGTGTTGTGTGTGTGTGTGTGTGTTGTGTGTGTGTGTGTGTGTGTGTGTCTCTGTGTGTGTTTGTGTCTGTGTATGAGTCTATCTATCTATTTATTTATCTGTCAATCTATTTATGCTTATATATATGCCTGTAAGTACACCCACACACACATACACACGGATACCCCACACACACACACACACACACACACACACACCCCACACACAACACACACACACACAACAAACACGCACGCATACACACACACCCCACAAAAAACACCCCACACACACACACACACACACACACACACACAAAGACTTACCATATGCATATCTTCTCTTTTATTTAGGTCGATAGACAGGTAGATAGGCAAAAAAATTGATCATTATCTTCATCATTCTCGTCACTCTCATTCACTTCTATATGAACAATTACATTCTGAGACATATCAACGTATGGATTTAAGTGTATATAAGCTGGTCTATATTCTCTCATATAATCTTTAATAAACAGACCGAAACTATGCAATAACTACGATGTAATTTGAAAGCCAAGATATGAACATTATGAAGCAGATGAAAAATATTTTCATATATTGCTAAGAACTTTTCTATAATGTTAATCACTTTACAGAACACAGCAGATGTTAGAAATATGTATTTGAATAATACCTTGCCCGTGTTTTGATATATATATTCATATCTCGTCACTCAGCAGAATAATACTGTTCTATCTAATAACAAATTACTTAAGTTCAAAGTTAGTTTAATTTCCTTTTAATTTTGTAATCTTTGTAAATGATTTTTATTTTGTCAGACAGCTTCAAGAATAAAGTAAATCATTCTTTATTTATTCCTGTAGTATTAACACTGGGTATGTTCACTATATCTCTATTTATGTATCACATCTACGTTTATATGAACATATATTTCTACATTACTTCAGTCACTGATGTAAACCAACGACACATATTTACGGAAATATGATATCTGTGCCTAGCGTTCTGAAGAACTTTTTGAGGAACGCTGTAACAATCCAGTTATGACATTCGCTCTGGAT
>NC_051389.1:22292029-22297029 GCF_015228065.2 Penaeus monodon
GACCTCACGGCCCCTGAGCTGCACACATGCCCGTGACACACACAGTCTCTGGGTGCGTCTGGAAGTTGCATAGGGGCCAACATATCAGGCCGCACTAGGGTCTTCTCAGCCCCAGTGTCCACTGTCAGGCGGCATGGCTTCCCATCTATTGAGCCCTCCACCTGCATTGTGCTGGTTCGACGGCAGCTTACCCAAGTCGGGGCCCGGGAAACGAAGACGGCTGGGTTTCGGCCCCCTTCTCCAGCCTGTCCGAGTTTTCCGCCTGTACCACTTCCTTAGCCTTAGGACATGCACTCGGATGGTGACCATACTTGCCACAGTCCTTGCAGCACTGCTGGAAGGCATCAGAATCCGTCTGGTTGAGAGGACGTGTTCTCCGCTCCCTCCGACACCGACTACGTCTGTGCCCTTCCTCACCACAGTCCCAACACAAGCCTTGGAAAGTGCTCGGGCTCACCTTCCTCAATGCTACCTTCTCCACTTTAGCCTTCCGGCCCCAGAGGTCATGGTGGGGCTGAGCAGCTGGCCCTAGGCCACTGGTTCCTTTCAGGAAGGCCTCGAACTCCCAGGCCCTCGCCAGCTCCACCTGCAGGTCCTCAGGGTGTGCCTGCTTGACATAGATTTGCAGCTGCTGGTCCTGCAAAGCGTCAACAAAGAAATCGCGGGCCAGGACCACAATCATCTCTTCCGCAGCCTCAGGGTACGACCTCCTTACCAGCGCCTCCACATCCTGCGCCAGCTGGGACAGTGTCTCGCCACGCTCACGAGTCCGCTTCTTCAAGTGGGCCCGATATACCTCGGCCTGGTGGTGGTGCCCGAAACGGCGTTTCAAAGCCTCCGCCACGCTGGTGTAAGAGGCCTGTTGGGATGCCGGCAGATGCCCCAACACTTCCACCGCGGGGCCCCTTAGCGCTGCTACCAGCTGCAGGGCCTTCTCTTCCTGGCTCCAGCCCTGGGCAGATGCCAGCATTTCAAATCGGGCAACATATGCCTCCCAGGCCACCTTCCCGTCGTACTCAGCTGGCTTACGCCTCACAGAATGTCTGAAGGCCGAGGGGCTGCAGGGTGGAGAACGTGTGCCGTGAACTAACACACCTGGGGGGGAGGAAGGGGATGAGGGAGCAACGAGGCGGGTTGACCGGGTCCGAGTTTGCCGCCACCTATACCCAAGGGAGCGGTTCCGATGGGTCCCCAGCCTTCTGCAGCGACCACTGGCTGCGACACGACGCTGCGAGGCCCGGGGGTTTCCTGTCACAGACCCCAGGCAGACCCCAGTAAATCTGACACTCTGGCATCTGTTGCCAGAACCTCGTCTGCCTTCTCTGCTTGCAACGTTACTACCTCGTGACGCCGCCTTTCCTCCTTCACTTCCTCCCTCAGGCCCTGAACCTCGCCCCTCAGAGTCTGCACCTCCTCCATCAGTTCACTCTTCACCCTGTTGCAGGCCTTGTCGGTGTACTGCTGAGTTTCCATCTTCACAGATGCGAGATTGCTCTGTAGCACCTCAACAAGTTGGCAGAACTGTTCCTCTGCCTTCCTTGCCTGCATCTCGACGAGATGGTGCGCCTGCTCGCGTGCCCTCTGTGCCTGCTCTTCTGCCCTTTGTACCATTTCCTCCCTCATACCGGCCAGCATGGCAGTGATCAGGGCCATCTGGCTCGGCTTCACCTCACTCGTGCCTGCCTCAGTCATAGCCTCCTCTCCCTCATGGCTGCCGCCATCTTTGGAGAACATGATAAATCGGCGCTCTCACTGATCAAATATCACAAATCCCACTCCTGACACCAATTGTTACGCCGGTGGCCTCGTCTCTCTGCCACCAACACAAGGCAGGCTAGGCAGACGGCGTGTTATATACAGGGTCGTGAACACTGAACAGCTCCAAGAGGCACCGAACACCACAGCGTCCCAGAACACCAGGAGAGGAAACGCCAAGTCGCGAGGCAGAGCACGAAGTAAACACAAAATGACAGTCTTTCCTTTATTTACGTAAGTTATTTACCGTACACTTTTCTATAGGCACAATACAGGGGGGAAACCAGCATGTCACACAGCACAATACAGCTTATAACAGGGCAACACCAGGTTTATCTCAGGTCACAAGGCACACACGAGGTCTTCACAGGAGCAGCACCCAACTCCGTCTCTCGGCTTGTTCCTCCGCTCCTCCGCTCACAGCCAGCTGCGCCATGTTTGCCCAGGTCCCTTCATGTTAACACATGTTTCGTACAGAGACAAAGACCCACTGGCGTAGCAATACATATATGCATATATATACATATATATACATACATATATATATATATGTATATATATATATATATATATATATATATATATATATATACATATATATATAATATTTATATAAATAATATCACATATTATTACATATATATATATATATATATATATATATATCTATATATATATATATATATTATATATATATCTTATATATATATATATTATATATATATATTATATATATATATCTATATATACTATTTTATATATATATATTATATACTATATTATACATATATATTATCTATAATCTATATATATATATATATATATATCGACGGATCGGGCGCTCTATGGGAAGGCGTGACCGTTATGTGGGAAGCGAGGAGACTACCGGCCGGAGAGGAGACGCTGATGAAATTGAAATTAGGCAGCAGCTTGATTAAGGAGGGTTCCACTAGCCCGCGAGGGAGGCTAGCGTGGACCAGGTTGTGACGAAGAGTGTTCACCTGCCGAGATAAGCCTGCAAATTTAGAGGGTGAAGAACGCAACGGATAGAATAGATCTCTTCAGTGCTAGCTGCGCGAATATTCTTCCTTCCGCTGAAATCCACGCTCGGAAACTGGTAGAATCCTTCTTAATCAAGCTGCTGCCTAATTTCACCTTGAACAGCGGCTTTTCTCCAGCCGACAATCTCCTCACTTCCCACATCCATCGCCTTCTTCCTTATGTCAGCCGCCCTTCGCATGCAACGCGTGATCCTTTGACTTAACCCTTCTCCCTCACATCCGTTCATTTGTCTCACCTGTCCTGTGTTCTCCACGTTGCCTTTCCTCTCTCTTTTTACACTCCCTCCTCTCCTTTCCTCTTCAGATCTAAGATGATATCCAGGAGGATTTCGAACTGTTCACCTTTTCGGTAAATCTAGTTTGCGCGTTGTAGGTTTTTCTACCATAGTTTCAACACGGTAGAGTGTTTTACCATTCATCATGGACCTACGGTTAAAAGAAATCTCTCGCTCTCGTGCCTCCTTCCCCGACATGGTACCTGCCTTTCGTGCTTACGAGACTTCTGACATCGCCACGGCCCGACGGAAGAACCAACTTCGTTTCCTCCGAGACTGCCTCGAGGTGCCGGTGCTCCCTTCCTCGATCTCGAATCTACTGAAATACCTAGAGGATGGATCGCCTTTACTGGACTATGCACGTTTTCTCCTCCGTTAACGTATCCGCGCTGGTAGGAGGGATGTCGAGCATGCCTTTTGTCGTTCACGAGTACGTTAGAGAGAGAGAGAGAGAGAGAGAGAGAGAGAGAGAGAGAGAGAGAGAGAGAGAGAGAGAGAGAGAGAGAGAGAGAAAGAGTTACAAATGGAAACCGAGCTAAACGTAAAATAAACAATGCAAATCCTTTTCCAAGATCTACATGGCAGAAACCAGTTCCAAAACCTTTAAAAATAGGCGTATAGGATAAATAAAAGGAAAAAATAACATGTGTCGGCTTCTGTTCGGCAGGTTACACTGTTTCCTACATGAATGCATGATTGAGTTACTATCAATAAATAAAACTTCATATATCTCTCTGGGGCAGATTGGAAATTTCCATCGCCAGTGAATGAAGTTTGTTTGGATTGGGGCTTCCTGTTCCATTTTTCCTCCTTTTGTCATATGATACCTAGATTTTCGTTAATGGGTGGGTTGCATTTGAAACCCTTCATCCTTTCCTTCTCTCTTTTTTCTGGTGGTTTCTTTTCCTATCTCTCATTTGTCATCTGTTAATTTCAGCTTCGTGGGAAGGATCTGAACTCCCACCACTCCTCGTTCCTTTTTCTCCTGCTTATATAATTATTTTACTTTCTTTTGCTGATGCATGTATCTGTCATCTGCTGACTTTTTGCCGCTGTTGTTTTTGTGTTAACTCCTCCCTCTTCCCTATATCTGTTGCGCTGTTATTTTTGGTTAGATAGTTAGGTTATTTAGTATCTAGTCCTTTGTGAATGATTTAGATAGATTTAAACCACCTCATCCTCTTTCCTATTTGACCGTTTTATTGTTTTGTCATCTGTTAAATACTCTCTTGTTAATGGGCGGGTGTACGATTTGAACTCCCTTCCCTCCACCTCTAATGTTTTTCGCTCTTTCCTTTTTTTCTGTGTTTGTTTAAATGTTGCAATCATCTGTTAATTATTTAGACTCCCCATCCCTTGTTCTGATGGTTTGGTTAAGCAGTGCAGCTGTCTGTTAACTAGTATTTTGTTGTTGAGTTGCATGTATTTTAAGTCCCCGTTTGGCTTTTATTTTGTTTGTGTTATTTTTTGTTTAAGCGATGCAGTCATTTGTTAAGTATCCTTTGGTTAAGAAGCTGTATAGATTGAAACTAAATATCGTATTTCCTCTTCTTTCTTTTGGTTCTATTTGCATAAAGGGTACATTATTTAGTAACTGGTCTCTTATTAAGGCGAGGTCATTTATCAACACGACTTTTCTTTAAATGTGTGATGAACTGAAACAGCTCTTCACCTTTCTTTTTCTTTTTTCCTTGCTGTTTTTACTTAAACTGCCACCTGTCTGTAGGTCTATCGTTCATGAGTAGGATGGGATAAGTAGGATGTAGTTAATTATCTACTGGATTTTTGTTACTGAGCAGAATGCATTTCGTTAGTATGTGTAGGAATCTGTGATGTTTCTCCTATCTAGGAGTGATTTACATTCATACTTTCATGTAGATTTAACTTTTTCTGTTTCTTTTAATCATCA
>NC_051389.1:22302029-22303174 GCF_015228065.2 Penaeus monodon
ATGCATTCATGTAGGAAACAGTGTAACCTGCCGAACAGAAGCCGACACATGTTATTTTTTCCTTTTATTTATCCTATACGCCTATTTTTTAAAGGTTTTGGAACTGGTTTCTGCCATGTAGATCTTGGAAAAGGATTTGCATTGTTTATTTACGTTTAGCTCGGTTTTCATTTGTAACTCTTTCTCTCTCTCTCTCTCTCTCTCTCTCTCTCTCTCTCTCTCTCTCTCTCTCTCTCTCTCTCTCTCTCTCTCTCTCTCTCTAACGTACTCGTGAACGACAAAAGGCATGCTCGACATCCCTCCTACCAGCGCGGATACGTTAACGGAGGAGAAAACGTGCATAGTCCAGTAAAGGCGATCCATCCTCTAGGTATTTCAGTAGATTCGAGATCGAGGAAGGGAGCACCGGCACCTCGAGGCAGTCTCGGAGGAAACGAAGTTGGTTCTTCCGTCGGGCCGTGGCGATGTCAGAAGTCTCGTAAGCACGAAAGGCAGGTACCATGTCGGGGAAGGAGGCACGAGAGCGAGAGATTTCTTTTAACCGTAGGTCCATGATGAATGGTAAAACACTCTACCGTGTTGAAACTATGGTAGAAAAACCTACAACGCGCAAACTAGATTTACCGAAAAGGTGAACAGTTTCGAAATCCTCCTGGATATCATCTTCAGATCTGAAGAGGAAAGGGAGAGGAGGGAGTGTAAAAAAGAGAGAGGAAAGGCAACGTGGAGAACACAGGACAGGTGAGGACAAATGAACGGATGTGAGGGGAGAAAGGGTAGGTCAAAGGATCACGCGTTGCATGCGAAGGGCGGCTGACATAAGGAAGAAGGCGATGGATGTGGGAAGTGAGGAGATTGTCGGCTGGAGAAAAGCCGCTGTTCAAGGTGAAATTAGGCAGCAGCTTGATTAAGAAGGATTCTACCAGCTTCCGAGCGTGGACTTCAGCGGAAGGAAAGAATATTCGCGCAGCTAGCACTGAAGAGATCTATTCTATCCGTTGCGTTCTTCACCCTCTCAATTGCAGGCTTATATCTCGGCAGGTGAACACTCTTCGTCACAACCTGGTCCACGCTAGCCTCCCTCGCGGGCTAGTGGAACCCTCCTTAATCAAGCTGCTGCCTAATTTCAATTTCATCAGCGTCTC
>NC_051389.1:22303274-22305774 GCF_015228065.2 Penaeus monodon
GGGGCAAAACTGTAAGAAGATTCTTCAGTGCTAGCTGCGCGATATTCTTTCTTCCGTGATCCACCTCGGAACGTGAATCCTCTTAATCAAGCTGCTGCCTATTTCACCTCGCGGCTTTCTCCACCGACATCTCCTCACTTCCACACCATCGCTTCTCCTTATGTCAGCCGCCCTTCGCATGCAACGCGTGATCCTTTGACCTACCCTTTCTCCCCTCACATCCGTTCATTTGTCCTCACCTGTCCTGTGTTCTCCACGTTGCCTTTCCTCTCTCTTTTTTACACTCCCTCCTCTCCCTTTCCTCTTCAGATCTGAAGATGATATCCAGGAGGATTTCGAAACTGTTCACCTTTTCGGTAAATCTAGTTTTGCGCGTTGTAGGTTTTTCTACCATAGTTTCAACACGGTAGAGTGTTTTACCATTCATCATGGACCTACGGGTAAAAGAAATCTCTCGCTCTCGTGCCTTCTTCTCCGACATGGTACCTGCCTTTCGTGCTTACGAGGCTTCTGTCAATGCCACGGCCCGACGGAAGAATCAATTTCGTTTCCTCCGAGACTGCCTCGCAGTGCCGGTGCTCCCTTCCTCGATCTCGAATCTACTGAAATACCTAGAGGATGGATCGCCTTTACTGGACTATGCACGTTTTCTCCTCCGTTAACGTATCCGCGCTGGTAGGAGGGATGTCGAGCATGCCTTTTGTCGTTCACGAGTACGTTAGAGAGAGAGAGAGAGTAGAGAGGAGAGAAGAGAGAGGAGAGATAGAGATAGAGGAGAGAGAGAGAGAGAGAAGAGAAGAGTTACAAATGAAACCGAGCTAAACGTAAATAAACAATGCAAATCCTTTTCCAAGATCTACATGGCAGAAACCAGTTTCCAAAACCTTTAAAAATAGGCGTATAGGATAAATAAAAGGAAAAAATAACATGTGTCGCTTCTGTTCGGCAGGTTACACTGTTTCCTACATGAATCATGATTGAGTTACTATCAATAAATAAAACTTCATATATCTCTCTGGGGCAGATTGGAAATTTCCATCGCCAGTGAATGAAGTTTGTTTGGATTGGGGCTTCCTGTTCCATTTTTCCTCCTTTTGTCATATGATACCTAGATTTTCGTTAATGGGTGGGTTGCATTTGAAACCCTTCATCCTTTCCTTCTCTCTTTTTTCTGGTGGTTTCTTTTCCTATCTCTCATTTGTCATCTGTTAATTTCAGCTTTGTGGGAAGGATCTGAACTCCCACCACTCCTCGTTCCTTTTTCTCCTGCTTATATAATTATTTTACTTTCTTTTGCTGATGCATGTATCTGTCATCTGCTGACTTTTTTGCCGCTGTTGTTTTTTGTTAACTCCTCCCTCTTCCCTATATCTGTTGCGCTGTTATTTTTGGTTAGATAGTTAGGTTATTTAGTATCTAGTCCTTTGTGAATGATTTAGATAGATTTAAACCACCTCATCCTCTTTCCTATTTGACCGTTTTATTGTTTTGTCATCTGTTAAATACTCTCTTGTTAATGGGCGGGTGTACGATTTGAACTCCCTTCCCTCCACCTCTAATGTTTTTCGCTCTTTCCTTTTTTTCTGTGTTTGTTTAAATGTTGCAATCATCTGTTAATTATTTAGACTCCCCATCCCTTGTTCTGATGGTTTGGTTAAGCAGTGCAGCTGTCTGTTAACTAGTATTTTGTTGTTGAGTTGCATGTATTTTAAGTCCCCGTTTGGCTTTTATTTTGTTTGTGTTATTTTTTGTTTAAGCGATGCAGTCATTTGTTAAGTATCCTTTGGTTAAGAAGCTGTATAGATTGAAACTAAATATCGTATTTCCTCTTCTTTCTTTTGGTTCTATTTGCATAAAGGGTACATTATTTAGTAACTGGTCTCTTATTAAGGCGAGGTCATTTATCAACACGACTTTTCTTTAAATGTGTGATGAACTGAAACAGCTCTTCACCTTTCTTTTTCTTTTTTCCTTGCTGTTTTTACTTAAACTGCCACCTGTCTGTAGGTCTATCGTTCATGATTAGGATGGATAAGTAGGATGTAGTTTAATTATCTACTGGATTTTTGTTACTGAGCAGAATGATTTCGTTAGTATGTGTAGGAATCTTGTGATGTTTCTCCTATCTAGGAGTGATTTACATTCATACTTTCATGTAGATTTAACTTTTTCTGTTTCTTTTAATCATCATTGCTTTGTTTCTGTGAGATTCTAATGTGTCAGTCTATCCTGCTCTTTGACATTTTATGTGTATGCTTATAATTTTTTTTATGTATCCTAAAGATTGCTTCAGCGTCCCATGCTGACTGTTACATATTTGGGGTCATGCTAACATTTTCGTGGCAATAAAAGTGCATGCTTGTGTGCCCGCATGTAAACGCCTTTTTTGTCTAATTTTTAATCTCTACCCCTTTCTTTCCTTTTTTTATACAGCGCATGTCTTTGCGTGTCGAGGATAGATGTGCTAGTTTCATGATGACATGCCTCGGTCCCCATGTCA
>NC_051389.1:22325774-22328274 GCF_015228065.2 Penaeus monodon
ACATATATATATATATATATATATATATATATATATATATATATATATATATATATATAATATATATATTATATATATATAATATATATATATATATAATATTATGTTTTGTATATATATGTAAATATATATATATATATATATATATATATATATATATATATATATATATATTATAAATACATTATATATATTTACTATATATTATATATATATTATTATATTATTGAATATATATATATATATATATATATTATATATATAATATATATATATATATAATATATATAATATATCTATATATATATATATAATGTGTGTGTGTGTGTGTGTGTGTGTGTGTAATTCACAAGTACAATAACGAAAATATATCTTTTAGTTTCACAGGTTCCAGGTTTTTCCCAGATATCTTTGATATCCAGATAATCGCCAAAATTCAAAGGTTGGTTGTGAAATCTTGCATGGAACAAAACAAAAAGGCTGAAAGAACAAAGGTAGAAATCAGAAAAATCAAAAACTTTACAAAGTTCTTTCAAAATTATGAAAAGCAGAATTATTTCCTTTTGGAGGAGGCAGCTTACGAGTGCGGTGGGTGCAATGAGAGTGGGGCCTTTCCCTTGTACACTAGGTGTGACGTCACCTTCGACCTACCCTTTGGCATCTTAGCACCAGAAACCTCTGGCTCCGCATGCTCGTTTGCGTGGGGCTAATGACACATCTAGCAAATCCACCGACAAATAACAGTAATGATATTCATGATAATAGTATCAATAATAATAACAATAACAGTAATGATGTTAATGATGATAATAAAAGGAGTAATATAAATTATTATCATAATATAAGTATAATAAAGCAGCATCAACAACAGTACCAATAACAACAACAATGATGATGATAATAATAATAACATTAATATCCATACCAATAATGATATTAATAATAATAATAATCATAATAACAACAACAATAATAATCATTATTATTATTATTATAGTAATGTTTATTATTATTGTTTTTGTTATAAAAGTAATATAATAATAATAATAATAATAATAATAATAATAATAATAATAATAATAATAATAATAATAATAAAATCTATATCTATGATAATAAAGACAATAACAACTTCGATCATATTCTTTAAAGAATAACTATTACGAAGGTCAGTAAAGAATAACTAGTTTAATTCCAAAAAAAAATCAAGGACTGTAGAAGTTTATGCACATTCTATCACAAGGAAATTGCAGTCAAGTCCTCCTTGCAAGATGATGTTGCCTCCAAAATTATTTCGCAGACGCAATCTTGCCGACGGAGAGGCAGATGATTTTCACTATACAGAAGCAAAGTTTTAATCATTTCTTCTCGTCTTCCTGTTCCTCTTCCTTCTTTCTTCGGTTTCCCTTTGCCTCGTTTTCTTCGTTTCATTTTCTTTTTAGCTTCTTCCTCTCTTTCATTTTTCTTTTCTTTCATTTCCTCTTCTTTTTTCGCCTAATCGTTACCCACTGCTTTCATCCTCTTTTTGATTTTTCTCCTTTTTACAATCTTTCTTTTAATTTTCAGCATCTTTGTCTCCTCTCCTTTCTTCTGCCTTTTTCTCTTCTTATTATATTTTTTTTTATCTCATTTTCTTTCCCTTTTTCTCTGTTCGAATCTTCATCTTCTTCCTTTCCTTATTCCCTCACTCCTTTGTTATTTTGGAAATTCAGTAAAAAAAATTACAATTCGTGGTTGCATAATGAATAGATTATAAGCGATGATATTAATGATCGCGGTAATTATAAAGTCAACAATAATACATTTGGTGGGAAATAAAAGCTTATCTGCATTTATTCAGGTGAATATCTTTCCTATTTTTTTGCAGAGGTTGAGTGTCTGGTTGCAAATATACTGATATTTGTTCTTAATGTATATCTGTGCTCTCATATATCCATCTATATATTTGGCTGTCTGTCTGTCTATTTATCTAAAGATCTATTTATCTAAATATCTATCTATTTTTTATTCTACCTATCTGTTTATCTGCCCATCTATCTGTCTGTCTATCTATCTCTTTATCTATCTACCTATCTCTCTTTCCGTCTATCAATCTATATATATATATTTACCATCCTCATGTACATTCATATACATATATATTATAGCTAGATAGAGAGACAAAAATCCAGATAGATAATCACATATACATATACTGTATGGTCACTCGGGCACGCACGAGCAATGAGGCTCCCCCACCCCCGCCACCCAACCCCTTAACATGTGTGTCAGTGAAGAAGCCCCCCCTCCCCCCGTTCTAGCATAGAGCGCCGCCCGTGCCCGCCCGTGCCCAGCCAGACATGCTCGTCGGAGGCAGACGCTTCAGCAAACAGCCGATGCAGACAAAGCCGCTGGATCCTGAATGGAACAAAACCGCCCACGCTAAACGGAGGGACACGTGGACAATGCAACGCCCACGCCGGTCGCGCTACCCCTGCCTGACTGTAGCTAAAGGAAAACA
>NC_051389.1:22380774-22383274 GCF_015228065.2 Penaeus monodon
TTAAGACAATTCGTCAATTAATCAAAGAAGCCGAGACGCTTTTCCAAGGAAGGGTATTCTGGATGCCAGCATGATGGTAAATAAAAGTAAGAAATGTTTTTATGCTTATATGTATATATTATGTGTGTGTGTTATATATATATATATATATATATATATATATATATATATATATATATATATATATACATATATATATATATATATATATATAAATACACATATATATGTGCGGGTGTGTGTGTGTATGCATATCGTCGCGTCTTTGTGTGTGCGTTTATGTGCACTTACACGTTCTGCCCTTTCGTAAATGAGACTCTTGCGGCAAGTCTTTCCATTAGGTTTATTGGACAACAAGACGCCTTCTTTCGGTATTAACAACCTTGAAATATTGATGCTTTTCAGAGAGAATTCTTCGAGTGTCTGGAGAATTACTTAACGTGAATTTACGTCTCAAGAATCTAATTGATAGAAAAGATGTGTGCTTGTGCATGGCTAACCCCCCCCCTTCACTCTGTGTCTTACTCCTCTCTCTCTCTCTCTCTCTCTCTCTCTCTATCTATCTATCTATCTATCTATCTATCTATCTATCTATCTATCTATCTCTATCTCTTTCTCTCGCACTCCTCTCTCTCTGTCTCTTTCATTCTCTCTCTCTCTCTCTCTCTCTCTCTCTCTCTCTCTCTCTCTCTCTCTCTCTCTCTCCTCACTCACTCACTCACTCACTTTCCTTACTCACTCTCTGGACCTTATAATTCGGAAAAAGGTCATAAAACATAACCCACCCTCCCTTTCCCTCCTATTACCCTACCTCCCTCCCTTCCCCCTCACACCCTCCCTCCTCTACCGCCCACCGACCCTCAGTTCCTCCCTCCATTTCCCCTACACTCTCTCCACCTCCTTCCCTCTTCCCTCCCACCCTCCTATCCTCCACCAACCTCCCTTCCCCCCTATCACCTTCTCCCACTTTACCCCCTCTCTCTCTCTCTCCCTCCCTCTCTCCTTCCCTTCGTCCTTCCCTTCCTCCCCCTCCCTTCCCCTCCCTTCTCCCTTCTCCCTCTGAGCCGCTTGTTAATGATAAATGGTTCGGGTCGCTAAGCAATTAGTCCCTGAGTCGCTCTTTCTTGCCCCTAAAACTTTATTTTTGCTTTCTTTATTGTTTGTTTTTTCTCAGGGAGGGGGAGTGGGTGGGTGGGGGTCGGAGGAAGGGAGAGGGTGGGTGGGGGAGAGACATTGGGGTGATAGGGAGAGAGAGGGATTGAGATGGTGGGGGAGAAAGGGATAGGGTGGGTGACGGAGTAGAGGCAATGAGGTGAGTGGGGGGGAATTTGGGGAGTGGGGGGAGGAGATGAGGGAGGGGGAGTGGGGGAACAGAAGAGATTTGGGGGAGGGGAGTGGGGGAGGGAGGGATTGATGGGGAGAAGGAGACGGCCTGGGGTAAGAAATTGGTAGGGGAAAGAGGGAGGGGATGAAAGGGAGAGGGAGTGTGTTGGTGGGTGAGAATGAGGGAGGAAGTCGGAGGAAGGAAGGGAGTAGCAGAGGGGAAGAGGGTGGCTGAGTGAATAGGGAGAAGGGAGTGGGCGGGAATCAGAGGGAATGGTGGGGCGGAGGAGGGGGGGTGGGGGCTGAAGAGAGAGAGCCTTATTTGTTTTGAGGAACAGAGTGAGTGTTCGCGTTTCCCGGTTCTTTGTTTTGCTTGTTTAGGTGAGTTTTGTTGTTGTTGCTCATATTGTTGTTGTATTTGCAGTGCGGCTTGTGATTACTACTGTTCTTTTTCGTTGTGAAGAGCTACGGTTACCTATTTTCTTTTAACATTATATGCAATATGTGTGTACGGTATAAAAACATCATTCTGCGATATTTTCTCATCGAGACTCAGTCTGATTCCATACTCTGAAGACTATTGAACAAGCACCGTAAACCTGTTTGTTTTTATGCGTACTTTATCTATCAGTATACAAATGTATTAATATATATTTCATCGAGATATGCATACTTAAATAATTACGTACATACATGCATACATACAGAGAAAAAGTAGAAAGAGAGAGAGGGATAGAGAGGAAAGAGAGAATGAGAGAGAGGGGGGGGGGAGAAAGAGTGCGAAAAGGGGAAAGAAATAGGGAGAGAAAGAGAACGAGAGAGAGAGAGAAAGAGAGAGAACAGAGAGAGGAGAGAGAAGAGAGAGAGGGAGAGAGAGAGAGAGAGAGAGAGAGAGAGAGAGAGAGAGAGAGAGAGAGAGAGAGAGAGAGAGAGAGAGAGAGAGAGAGAGAGACATACCTACATCCGCGCATCTGTGTAGGTATCCAGCGCGTATCATAAACACAAACAGTATAAAACACAAACAAAAAGAGAATCTCAAAATATAACGCATCTAGCTAATGGAAGAGCAGCGTGCATTAAAGCAAGCACAGAAGCAGTGGTCTTAGGATTAAGGCGAGAAAAAAGGCCTTTGAGAAACAGTTAAAGACCTTTATGATCTAGCTCAGGAAGACTATTG
>NC_051389.1:22390774-22395774 GCF_015228065.2 Penaeus monodon
CAGCACTGACTTGGGCTGGCTTGGCCACCCAGTGGCTAGGTAGGCAATCGAGGTGAAGTTCCTTGCCCAAGGGAACAACGCGCCGGCCGGTGACTCGAACACTTGAACTCAGATTTCCGTCGTGACAGTCCGACGCTCTAACCATTCGGCCACCGCGGCTTTGACGATCATGGGCTTCCATGATTTTTCTTGGCAATTTAGAGCGGTGGTTTGCCATTGCCTTCCGCCCGGTGTATTTTTTTTTTTTTTTTGTTATCGAGTCACCATCTCTATTTACCCGGCACTGACTTGAGCTGGCTTGGCCACCCAGTGGCTAGGCAGGCAATCGAGGTGAAGTTCCTTGCCCAAGGGAAACAACGCGCCGGCCGGTGACTCGAACCCTCGAACTCAGATTGCCGTCGTGACAGTCTGGAGTCCGACGCTCTAACCATTCGGCCACCGCGGCCCCCTTTGAGTGTGTATGTTACATTTAAATAAATCAGGTTCTGTAGAATGATGATTACATCTTAATTAAAATCAATGGATACATCTTTTAATTTTATTTATCTATTTTTCTTTTCTTTTCTTTTCTTTTTTATATAGACATTCTTTTAATTTTAAATGCACCTGTTCGTGATTTATTAAATCCAGAGGGAGATCAGCAATAAATAAGTTATAATATTGGTAATGCTAACGGCGGTGGTGATGATGATGTGATGATGATAGTGATGACAACAACGACGACGACGACGATGGTGATGATAATGATAGTAATAATGATAAGGCAATAATGATGATAATGATAATTATGATGGAAATGATGATGACCATTATTGTAATGATAATAATCACAACGACCATGGTTGAAGTCACAACGATGATGATGTTACTAATACTTTTAAGAATGATACACAACATAATAACGATAATGACAATAATGCTGACAATAACTGCTTGATATATACAGGTTGTTTAATGAGTTAAGTTATGTTCTTATGTAATTACAGATTGATCACGTTATCCCTCGCCCTTCATTAGAGCTGTAAATTCATCCTCGGCTAAAAATCCCCGCCAGTCTAGTGATTAAAAAGCAAAATGTTCGTGACTGTGTGTGAATTATTTATGTAGCTTTGATTTCGTCAAAATCTAACAGATTCTAGTGATTTAAAGGATTCATACTCTCGTTCCCTCTTTAGTGGATTTTAATTTGCTTTTATTTTATGGGGAAAGGTACGTTGAGTTTAATAGAACATGTAAATGTGTTGCGATTTAGCCCTAAGAGGTAATGGGATCATCCGAATATCCTATTGTTATGTTCTGATACAGTCCCTTTGTCCCAAATCATTTTATCAATGATCCGGCATCAGTTTGGTTTATCTTATGTGATCATTTGACATGTCAAGTTAAGCTAATGGTAATTTTTTTAAGGTATTAGATTTTGTGTTTGTTTAGGGTGAAAATCCCTTTGTTGAAATTTCTTTCAACACTTGGAAAGACACACAGGATCTTTGTATCGTTCAAAAATAACAACTTTCGGGAATTCGACCCAAAGCCTAAGTCATAAGTGACAGAAAGAGATAGAAGAAAAAATAAATAAACGATACCAAAGGAAATTTCTGATATAAAAACGCATTTCGTGGAATTTACTCATGAGATTCAGTGTTTTGTTTCACTAGTTTCGTCTGTGTTGTTATCGACATCGGGATTGAGAGCGCATGTATGTATGAACGTTTGTTATGACCGCATTGCAGATTCGCAATGCAATAACATCAACACAGTAATGATATAAAGAGTGAACGCCTAAAAATAACAAAACATGAAGGGGATATTCGCACGAGGAAAACAAGTGTATGCATATGTTTGTATTGATGTTAATATAGCTGTGTTCAGGGCGTGTGTACTGAGATAGGCAGACAGTGATAATAATGATGTAGAGACTGCTGATAAATGAAAGACAGATAAGTATATTCAGATATTAACTGATAATTTACACGCGTGCATATCGAGAGATAGTGTGTAGGGGAGAGAAAGAGACAGGAGTATGTAGATTAAAAGTTAGATAAATAAATAGACAGATAGATGGATGGATGGATAAATAGAAAAATGATCATATGTATACATACATACAGTCACTGTGTGTGTGTGTGTATGTGTGTGTGTGTGTGTATGTGTGTGTGCGTGTGTGTGTATGTATATGTGTGTGTGTGTTTTTGTAAATATATATATATATATATATATATATATAAATATATATATATATATATATATATATGTATGTATGTATATATTGGTGTGTGTGTGTGTGTGTTTGTGCGTGTGTTTCCTTTCTCTTCGGAAGAGGGTGGAGAGAAGGGAGGGAAGACAAACGGACCGACAAACGAGCCAGAGAAAAAAGATCCCCCAAGCAAGAGCGACAGAAAACAACAAACAGCGAAGGAGACCAGAAGAAACCTCGACCCTCGGACCTGAAAGGCCTCACATCTCGCCCATCCAGAGAGAGAGAGAGAGAGAGAGAGAGAGAGAGAGAGAGAGAGAGAGAGAGAGAGAGAGAGAGAGAGAGAGAGAGAGAAAGAGAGAGAGAGAGAGAGAGAGAGAAAGAGAGAGAGAGAGAGAAGAGCCAGACGAAGAAGAGAAACCGAAAGCCCCCCCCCCCTCCCCAAAACCCCGGCAAAACCACTCGACCCCCACGCGAGCCTCAAGCAAGTAGGATCAATCGACCATTATCTATCGACATCGCCGCCATAACGGGACCCAATCGCCAGGACAGTGATGACCCACTCAGCGTAGCGCGGGATCTCGTCGCCTGGCGTATATATGAAATCATTGACTCACTGATTGTCTATTAGGGCGAGTCTTATTGGTTGCTGACCCGTGCGGCATCGCAGTCGGATATTTTGCTTGCTGGCGTGTGGTTTGTGTTTGTTTGTTGGTGTCGGGTAGTTTGCTTGCTTGCCAGTGGTTTGTGTATGTTTGCTTGTCGGATAGTTTGCTTGCTTGCGTGTGGTTTGTGTGTTTGTTTGTTTGTCGGGTAGTTTGCTTGCTTGCCTGTGGATTGTTTGTGTTTGTTTGTCTGTCGGGTAGTTTGCTTGCTTGCGTGTGTTTTGTGTGTTTGTTTGTTTGTCGGGTAGTTTGCTTGCTTGCATGTGGTTTGTGTGAGTTTGTTTGTCGGGTAGTTTGCTTGCTTGCCTGTGGTTTGTGTGTGTTTGTTTTGTCGGGTAGTTTGCTTGCTGGCGTGTGGTTTGTGTTTGTTTGTTTGTGTATCGGGTAGTTTGTGTACGGTTGTGTGTGTTTATTTATTAGATGAGGTTTGTGTATGTTCGTTTGTCGGGTAGTTTGTATACATGTGTGTACATGTTCCGTGCTTGTTTGTTTGTTTTTCAAATAGTTTGAGTGTTTCTTTGTTTTCTTGAATTTATTTATCTAGTAGTTTGATAATGCATGTATGCATGTTTGATTTGTTGTTTATTGTTTGTGTGCGTTTCTGTATGTGTATTTATCAATATGTTTGCGTGTGACTACGTTCCCATGTTGGATGTCTGCGTCTTGTTCTTGTATTTGTATTTGTATTACTTTCCTTGTTTGTTTGCTAGTTTCTTCATGGGAGATTATGTACGTAATGAAGCGTCTGTTTGCCTATTATTAATCTTTCAGTCGCGTATTTGACGCACGTGGAATTTTCTTCTTCTCTTTTGTGGATGCATATGCTTCGTGTATTTCGATTTCACTTGAGATATTATCAGTTTCTTATTCATTTATTCATTCGTTTGTTTATTTTTACTCTTTCTTTCATTATCGATATATGGATCAACGCTGGTAAATTAATCAGCATATATAATTCTCGTATTGATTAATTACCTTGCATTACTCTTCCGTTTTTCTTCTTTCTTCTTCTTTTCCCGCAATTTTGCCAGTTTTTCTAATTCCCTTTCTTATTTGTTTTTCATTCGATTTTCCTGCCTCTTTCACCTTTTCTCTTTCGTAAACTTCTGCTTTTTTCATCATCATCTTCTTCCTCCTCCTCCTCCTTTTTTTCTTCTTCGACTTCTCCTTCACTGATTTCTCTTTTAAATTTCTTCCTCCTCTTCTTCTTCCTCATCTTTTTCATCTTCTCATACCTCGCCTTCTTCTTTTTCCTTCTAGTTTCGTCATATTCAGAATGAAGTTCGAAGTTCTGAGCAATGAATCAAGGATGTGTTTCCCTGGCAACTAAAACACTGGCTTACTGTACACACATAGTATATATATAACCATGTTTGACGGTGAGACAGCAGTAATGCTAATACTAACGATGATGCCAATGATGAAGATTGTGGTAACAGTTGCAATGATAATGATAAAGGTTACAATGATAGTAATGATAATAAAAAGATCAAAACACGACAATTGCGACCCCATCCTTTATAATAATGATAACAATAATAATGATAATGGTAATAACGATAAAGGTAATTGCGATATTAATAACGACAACAGTTAAGAAGGTATTCATTATAACGATAATTATCATTATTATAATTATGATGATGATACTGATAATAACAATAATAATGATGCTAATAATAATGATAATAATGATAACAATGATAAAAAATAATAATGATAATAATATGGATGGTATGATTATAATGGTAATAATAATAATAATGACAATAAGAATGATAATACCAATAACAAAGTTAATGATGATGAAATATCATATGATTGTTATGATGACAATAATGATAAAGATGATAGCATTAATGGTTATGGTAACGTGGATAAATGTGACAAAATCATTGTAGAAGTAGCGATAATAATAGTAATGATGATTAACCCTTCACAAGCCCAAATCCCCCCCCTACCTCCTACCCTACACTACCCCCCTTTCCCCAAAAACCCATACGCCGGTCGAAAAGCCCCCCCCCCCGCTCCCCTAACCAGAATACCCCCTACCCTGGCCCTCCCACTGCCACCCCACCCGCCCTCCCCTCACCTGGCCTCACCTCACCCTGGCCCTCCACCCTCACCCTGGCCCCTCCCCC
>NC_051389.1:22400774-22403274 GCF_015228065.2 Penaeus monodon
ATGTTTATCACTACAACAGAAACAATAATTTCACATGCAAAACACACACACAGAAAAATAGCGGCATTCACCTTGACAAGAATATTAAAATAGGTGCCTGGAAGTTAGAGTGATAAGAAGGTACTAAACATGGATGTTGCGTGTGAGGTACAGACGTCTACACACTGTGTTTATGTTTCTTTATCACTGTCTATGTGCATGTTCGTGGGTTTTGTGCATGACTTACTCTCTGTGGGGAGGGAGTGAATTCGTGTGTGTTTATGTGTGTTTGTCAGTGCAGGCATAGTTGTGTTTAGTGTTTAAAACTGCCTTGTATGCGTCCCTGTGTCTGCGTATATTTGTGCTGATTATTGTTATCATTATTATTATTGATAGTGTTGTTATCATTATCATTATTATTGCCACAGTTGCTGTCATAATCATAATTATCACTACTACTACTACTATAACTACTACTACAGCTGCGACTACTACTGACACTACTAATACAGCAACAACTACTACTACTACTATAATTACTGCTACTACTGCTACTATTATGATTATTATATATATGTCCGTATTTATTCAATTTAGTGTGTGTTTGTATCTGTTTGATTCATTGTTTTTGTCTCTATGTGTGTCAGTGTTCGTGCGTGTGTTGCATGCTTGTCATATATGCGTGTTCGCGAAGACTGTAATGCTTATATAATGTCTGCTGTGTCTGTGGCTTCCAAGGCGTGTTTTCTCTTTTTTATCGTTGATGTGGGAGTGATAGATCTGCTTGCCTTGGTATAGTGTTTCTGGGTGAATTATATAAGTTTCGTGATTGATGCTCTTGTGTGTTGTGGTGCTAGGTTTCAGTACATTAGCCAGGCCAACACACAAACAGCCATTAACATGCATAAGGGACGCAGACAGGTCGATATGTGAATCTATATTCTTTGTCTCAGAAAAATAGCGGAAGTTGGTATTTGTAATATGATATGTCATAGCAGTAATGCTAACAATGATAATTATAATGATGATAATGATAATAATTATGATAATAATGATTATGTTAATGATGATAAAAATGATGATGATAATGATGATGATGATGATGATGATGATGATGATGATGATGATAATAATAATGATAATGATAATAATAATAACAATAATCATAATAATAATAATAATAATAATAATAATAATAATAATAATTACTGTTATCATTATCATCTTTACTATGTTTGTCATTATTTTTATCATATCATTATCACCCTTATTCTCATGATAATCATCATTCTCATCATCATCATCATCATTATCATCTTTATTATCATAAACATAATTTTTGCTATCATCATTATTACCATTATTATTACTGTTATCATTTTATTATTATTATTATTATTATTATTATTATTATTATTATTATTAATATTATTACTAATGTTTTCATTATTGTTATCTCTATCAATTCTTTTATTATTGTAATCATTATCAATGTTACAATCATCTTCATCATTATCATTATTATAATTTTCATAATCATTGTTAACAACAATAAAATCAGTCAACAGTAATAACAAATCAGAAAATCAGATCGTAAAGATGTGTCCATTTCTTTTTCTTTCTTTTTTCAAGAAGAATAACAGACGAAGGAGGAAATAAAATGTCTTGAAGATGAGAGCAAGCATTTCGAAATGAAGCTTGGGCAATCCCCTCTCTCTCTCCCCTCCTCCCCGTCCTCCTCCCCTCCCCCTCGTAGCCCCTTCCCCGCCCCTTCCTCCCTCCCTTAAAGGTCCTTGTCGTTTGTCAAGATAGACGGAATTAGGGCCGTGAAATATTGCACTATAATCCTTAACATTAGCGACTTTAAGAGCGTCTTCGGAAAGTTAACCGGGTGTGGGATCGCTCGGGAACGGAGGCTGGGGATTGGCTGAGATGAAGATGCTCTTGAGGAGGGAGGAAGGGGGGAGGGATGCTGCTGCCGATGAGATGTGGACAAGGATTGGAGGGGAGAGAGGGAGGGTTTGTGTGGCTCGTGGTGGGGAAGACTGTGCGGTATGTGTGTAGTGTTGAGGGGGAGAGGGAGTGTGTGTGTTTAATTGTCTGTACGTGTGTGAGTGCGTGCGTGCAGGGGGAGAGTACTGTTTGTATGAAGGGTGTGTTTATGTGAAAGTGGGTGGGGGGGGTCGTTGAAGGGGAGGATGTGTGGCCTTTGTATGGGTGAGGGGGAGAGGGTTTGTATGCGTTTAAATATCTGTACGTGTATGTGTATCTTTGTGAGCTTGGAGTGTAAGGACATGTTTGTGTGAAGGGAAGGTGTTTGTGAGAAAGCAGGACGTGCAGTATGTGTGCGTGGGGGGGGGGGTTAGGAGGGTATTTGTTTATATGTCTGAAGGAGTATGTGTAGAGGCCCTTTGTTTGAGTGTAGGGAAGAGCGGGGGAAATCTTATTTCTAAGTGTGTGGGCGTGTGTGTGTGTGTGTGTGTGTGTGGTGTGTGTGTGTGTGTGTGTGTGTGTGTGTGTG
>NC_051389.1:22430510-22431540 GCF_015228065.2 Penaeus monodon
CCCTCCTATCCCTGCCACCCCTCCCCCCTTCCACCCACCCTATGCCCCCCTTTCCAACCTCTCCCTCCCCTCCCCTCCCCCCTCATCCTCTCCTCCAAAGGCTCGAGGTGGAATAACCCAAGACCTCAGGGATCCACTTCCCTCCTCTAAATCTCAAGCAGTCATTAGCGAGTTTGTGCAGCGGGTGGGTGTCTAGTAACGATGGCCCTCATAATTCGGTCTCGGGAACAGAATAACATTTCGGATGCTTGTTAGGCCGGCTACTTCTGTTCTTTCTTGTTAGAATATTGTTGTGGTTATTATTATGGTCATATGCTTTTCGTGATGATAAAAAAGATGATAATGATAAGTATAACGATGATGGATTTAATGATATAATATCATTGATAATAATGATGATAATGATAATGATAATAATGATAATAATGGTAAAGATATTAATAAAAATGATAATAATGAAACCTTTCATTATAATAGCAACAACAAAACGACCAGAACAAAACAAAAACAACAACAACAACAACAATAATAATAATAATATAATAATATTAATAATAATAATAGTAATAATGATAATAATAAGAAAAATAATGATAATAATAATAATAATAACAGCAATGTTACTAACAGTAATAATCAAAATAACAGTAGTAATAATAATGATAAAAGTAAAAATGATAATACTAATAATAATGATAACAAAATTAACAACAAACAACAACAGCAACAACAAGAACAAGAACAACAACAACAACAACAATAGTAATAATAATAATGATAATAATAATAATAATGATGATAATAATAATAATAATAATAGTAATAATAACAATGTTAATAAAAGTAATAATCAAAATAACAGTAGTAATGATAATGATAAGAGCAAAACTGATAATACTGATAATAATGATGATAACAACAAAAGTAACAACAGCAACAAACAACAACAGCAACGACAACAACAATAATAATAATAGTAATAGTAATAATAACAATAATAATAATAAATAAATATAATATCAATATCATA
>NC_051389.1:22449140-22451640 GCF_015228065.2 Penaeus monodon
AGAGAGAGAGAGAGAGAGAGAGAGAGAGAGAGAGAGAGACAGGGAGAGAGGGAGGGAGAGAGAGAGAAGGATAGTCAGACAAACAGACAGATAGTTAAACAGACAGAGGCAGACAGAGGCATTTTAAACGATCAAATATTGCAGGTAATGAATACAGGCAAAATTCAACGAAAGAGAGAAAGAGAGTGAGTAAGAGGGCAGGGAGAGAGAGAGAGAGAGAGAGAGAGAGAGAGAGAGAGAGAGAGGAGAGAGAGAGAGAGAGAGAGAGAGAGGGAGAGAGGGAGGGAGAGAGAGAGAAGGATAGTCAGACAAACAGACAGATAGTTAAACAGACAGAGGCAGACACTACACCGGAGAAAGAAAGACTGGAATAGAGAGCGAGAGCGAGAGAGGGAGAGAGAGAGAGAGAGAGAGAGAGAGAGAGAGAGAGAGAGAGAGAGAGAGAGAGAGAGAGAGAGAGAGAGAGAGAGAGAGAGCGAAGCCCAATCGAGAGGCAAGGCTTGTGAGATTCGAATATTTGGCCGTGGCAGGTGGGAGAGGCAGTACACGTCCTTCGAGCCTAAGTTTCGACTGCTAACAAACAGTTGCAATTGGTGCGCGGCAAGTAACTGTTCGTGGCAGGCAGCGGGCGGTGTCTGGCATCCGTTGGGGAGAGGGGGTGGTGGAGCGGGAGGGGGAGAGGGGAAGGGGGGAAAGGGGAGGGGAATGGGGAAGGAGGAGGGGGAGGGGGAAAGGGGGTGGTGTATGGGGAAAGGGAGAGGGGGAGGGGGAAAGGAGGGGAGCATGGGGAAAGGGAGGGGAGGATAGACATGTCGAGCATGATACATCGTGAACAGCCTTTTTTCGAGATACGGCTGGCTCAATCTAATTTCGAGCTGATGTGGCAGGTTGTCACTTTTTTTATCATTGTGGGTGGGTGTTTTGGAGTAGCACCTGCACCCGATAGTAAAACATTGCGGGTGGGTTATATTGTATATGTGATTCATAGTAGTCCATGTATATAGTATATATGTGTATCTCTTCTGCTTTCTCCGTGTCTTTCTACTTCTCGCCTCTCTCTATCTATCTATCTATCTATCTATCTGTGTGTGTGTGTGTGTGTGTGTGTGTGTGTGTGTGTACATATATATACTCATATAATATATATATATATATATATATATATATATATATATATATATATATATATATATATATATGTGTGTGTGTGTGTGTGTGTGTGTGTGTGTGTGTGTGTGTGTGTGTGTGTGTGAGTGAGTGAGTGAGTGAGTGAGTGAGTGAGTGTGTGTGTATGTGTGTGTGTGTGGTACCGTGAAGAGAATGAAAGATAATGGCAAAAAAGCCTTAAAGTATTACCAACTCTAATTCAATCAGTATGAACTCTGCGGGCGGCTCAACCCTGATTTCAACTAAGACTTCCAGAAGATTAAAATTCTTCCGTATTGCAGACCCTTAATAATATCATGGCAACGATATGATTGATTTAAGAAGAATACGAACATGTAAGAAAATAAGCAACACAAAAACGATACAATCTGAAGACTGAGCGAGTGACTGCAGTGCGCGTAGTCCATCGTCAGGCAACAGTGCAATTCTCTATTAAAGCAATCTGTCGTGCTCGATAACAGGTCGCTGGCCATTTCGCCGGTGAGTGATGGAAAGAGGACGGTGTGCTTAATGTGTAGAACACTGTTGTTCCTGCCCATTACTGAACGGCTGTCGGGGGTGAGGGGAGGGAAGGGAGGGAGAGAGGGTAGGGCAGGGAGTGAGAAGAGCGGAAAAGGGTAAGGGGGTTAGAGGCAGGGAAGAGGATTGCCGAATGGGGAAATTGTAGTCCACTTATGCTCGAAGTTCGTTCAACAACTGCATTAAGGGTAACGCAGCTTAAACGACGTAAAGACAGGTGATGCAGTTAGCATCCGACTGACCCCGAACGTTGTGGTGTAGTAGATACAATCACTTTGACTGGTGTCCAGTTAAGTTGGTACAATTGCGGACAGAATTCTATGTCCTCCCCGCGTGAAGAGATACTCCAGTGTCCTTCGGCTATAGTGAAACGTCAATTTCGTTCCATTCGCCGTCAGTTGCAATCATCTATTCATTGTCTTCGCTAGAAGCAACGCAGGGAGTCATTTCTAGCCTGCTGTGAGTGAAATCGATGAATTGCTAAAATATACGAATCCACAAGTCCGATGCAATCATGTTAATTGACGCCAGTGTCAAAGTGTTTACGCTGTGTTCGAAAGAGACGAAGAAATATATATTGATGTCGAACAGATATTCAAACCATGACTGACGCGAACATGTAAATAGTGTGAATGCAAGTTATAATTTTGTGCATCAAAAGCATTGTTCTTCAAAAGTATTTGACATCAAATAAAAGAGACGAAGAAAAAGAGGCGAACGGTGCTCTCCTCACACTAAAATATAGGAAAAAATCTAATTATAAAACGACATTTATTGAAACCATTTTGTTTGTCTTTCATCTTTATTAGAAGTT
>NC_051389.1:22459140-22471640 GCF_015228065.2 Penaeus monodon
TTCTACGTCTTTGCTCATATGGTTTCCATTCTCTCTCTCTCTCTCTTTCTCTCTCTCTCTCTCTCTCTCTCTCTCTCTCTATCTATCTATCTGTCTATCTATCTATCTATCTATCTATCAATCTATCTATCTATCTCTAATCATCCACATTGTGGTAGAATTTTCGTTAAAAGAGGAATGTAAAGATAAAAAGTCTTCAGTTTAAATCAAGGTCAAGCTCTAAGTTTAGGCCAAGTTTAGATTAATGTAATAGGTCAAGTTTAACGCCTTAAATCAAGTCGCAAGTCTTAGGTAGAATCAGAATGTAGAATTGAATTTAATTCCCTTGTCTTTGTCATTCAAATCATCCGTAAATTCACGAGTAAAATCTCAAATCCAATCTTTATTTCAGCAATTCTTGAATCTTAGGTTAAATCAAATCTTAGAGTATTTAGTAAGTCTGCTCTTAACTTAGATAAGTGATAATCTTAAATCAAAATTCAGAATAAGAGCTTAGTTAAACTTTAAGTCAAGTCTTCAATCTTAAGTCTTAAATCAAGCCATAGGTACGAGATTGAGTCTTAAATTTTAGTCTACCTCATAAGTACAACCCAAGAGTCCGTTCTAAGTCAAACGTTTGAAGTCAATTATTAAGTCTTAGAAAAAAAAATCTGATCGAGTCTTAGGTCCAAGATCGAGCCTAGAATTTTAGATCGTCTTAAGTTCTATTGACCGAGACGATCCAATGATAAGTGGGACAAAGTCACGCCAAAATCGCCTTTATAAACGACCTTTTGACATGGATGAACGTGAATTCTATGGTGTACTCTGTTATTTTATCATCAGTGGCTTTTTTTTTCTCCAGTGGCTTTTTTTTCCTCCTGGTGTGTACGTGGGAGGGAGGGTATAATTTTCATTGTAAAGCCGATAGGAATAATGACGATGATATTGATGTTATATTCTATATATGTTGAGAAACGCTTTTATTTCCTCAGTATTAACGATAACGATGATGATAATGGTTTTTAGGGGGTTATAGCAATCATAAAAATGATAGCAATGTTGGCAGTTATGTACTGATACATTGGAAATAACGATGGAAGATAAATTTTATATTTCGAAGCATCGTAATTTTGATGATAATGCCTACAAAAAAAAATGTAAAAGGGCAATAAAGACAAAATATGAACATTGTCAAAATGATAGTGATTATAGTAACATGATAATCAGATATAAGTAATGATATCGGTGATAAAAACGATGATGATCACAGTCACGATGACAACAAAACAAATGAAATGTTAATGATAATGGCAATTATAATCATCAAAATAGTAATGATGATAAGGATAATAATAATGATAATAACCTTGATAGTGGTATTGCCAATAATGGAATAATAACAATAATAATGACGACATTAATAATAATAATAACAGCAATAACAATAATATTAATGATAATAATATCAATTCAATATGATAATAATAGTCATAATAATCATAACAATAACAATAACAATGATAATGATGATGAAAATAATAATAATAATGATAATGATAATGATGATAACAATGATAATAATGATAGTGATAATATTAATGATTACAATCGAAATAATAATGATAATAATCATCATGATAATAATGATAATAACAACAACAATAATAACAATAAAAATAATAATAATGATAATGATAATCATCATCATCATCATCATCATCATCATCATCATCATCATCATCATCATCATCATCATCATCATCATCATCATCATCATCATCATCATATTATTATAGTAATATAATGATAACAGTAATGATAATATTGATATATAATAATAATAATAATAGTAATAATAATAATAATAATGATAATGATGATGATGATGATGATGATGATAAAATAATAATGTTGATGATATAATAATAACAATAATGTTGATATAATAATAACAATAAAAACGATGATGGTGATAATAATAATAATAATAATAATAATAATAATAATAATAATAATAATAATAATAAAACAATAATGATAATAATGATAATGATAATAATAGTAATATTAATAGTAATAATGATGATAATGATAATGGTAGTGGTAATGATAATAAAGATATTGATAATAAAGCCAATAATGATGATAATAATATTAATGAGAATAATGAGAATAACAATAGTATACTAATAGCAATAAAATTATAATAATAATAAAATAATAATAATAATAATAATAATAATAATAATGATAATAATAATAACAACAACAATAACAACAACAATAGTGAAAATGATAATAATAATAATAATAATAATAATAATAATAATAATAATAATAATAATAATAAAATAAAATAATAATAAAATAAAATAATAATAATGAAAAATAAAATATAATAATATAATATAATAATAAAAAAATAATAATAATAAAAAAACACCACACAATAAAATAATAATAATAAAAATAAAAATATAATAATATAATAAAATAAAACCCCCCGGGGACCATGAAGTACCGGTTTGGGCGCCGGGGGGGGGCTGTCTGTCTCATGGGTGGGGTTTTAGCTTTGAATAGAAACCTCCCTAGTGTGGTATCACGATAAAAATACTGGTGGTTGTGACACTCTTCACCACAATCCTTTAGGTGTAATGCCAATCAAAAAACCAAACGGCGTAAAGGGGGCGGAACTTTATGTAAAGGGCCCCCTCCCCCGGCAGGGTT
The DNA here is from genome assembly GCF_015228065.2 of Penaeus monodon. Lineage (NCBI taxonomy): Eukaryota > Metazoa > Arthropoda > Malacostraca > Decapoda > Penaeidae > Penaeus > Penaeus monodon. The sequence goes on from NC_051389.1 coordinate 22,461,850, forward strand.
CTCCGGTTCGACGCGGAGACCGGTCGTTATCCCTACTGTCAAAAAAAAATGGAAAAAAGAAGTAAAAAAGTAGTTATGAATTTTTTTACAGGAAACCATTTGATAAAAAAGGGGAAACCTACAGAGGATAAGGCAAAGAATTTCGAGAATGGAAAAACGAGGGGGTTTGGCGACTGAGCAACGTATAGTGACCAGGCCAGACCCATCAAAAAAGAAGGGTTGGGCTTTCAGAACTTAGTTGGAAATGATAAAAAATTTTATGAGGGAGGGGAAAAGAGAACTAATAATGATGAGGAGGAGGGTAGGAGAGATAGATAACAAAGCTTTGTGGAGGGCGATGTTGGGGAAAATTTGGGTATGATTAAATGTGGGGGAAATGGTCACAAAATGGAGGTTTTGTTGTCGATATGATGATAAAAAAAGAAAAATTCAGTTGAAAGGAAACAGCAAAAGGGAAAATACCCTTTAAAAAGGGTTGATAAGAAAAAACTAAAGAGGAAATGAATAGAGAAATCAATGATTCGCCAATTAAAACCCAAAAAACTCACAAAAACTAATAAATTTAATAAGGGCAGCAACTGAAAGGGGGTTGCAGAACACTAGGGTTAAAGAAGAGGAATTTAGAGCTAAAAAAGACCCTTGTGGAACCCGCATTGGAGATGATATAAAAAGAGAAAGGGAAAAGAGAAACATATTGAGAGGATTAAAAGGGGTAAACTCCCCACAAAAAATGGAAAAAAGTAAGAGAGAAAAAAAATATGGGGGAAATAAGAAAGGCTTTAAAAACGGGGTTGAAGATTGAAAAAAGAAGATTCCCAAAAGTGAAAAATTTAAAGAGATACGATAAAGGAAAAACCAGTTCAGAAAAAATCGAAAATTTAGTTTTGCCCAGAAAAAAAATTAAAAAGGAATTGAAGGGGGGAAAAGTAGAACAACGGGTACAATACTGAGGAGAGTAAAGGTTTTGGGGTGATTTTGGACAGGGGAAAAGGGAAAACTAAAAAAAGGGTGAAAAGGCTGTCGGGTTTAAAGATGATTTAAAGGGGAGCCTCACGGGAAGGACACTAAAAGTATTGAAAGTGTCAGAAAAAAATAAAAAAAATCCCAACGGAAGTCCCCGGGCAAAGAGGGGTGTCCGGGGATATTGGATCAAAAAGCCCACAGCCGACGAATTGGATCAACTAAATAAGATTTTGAGGGGAACGGATACCCTCCAAAATGGTTAACACATGGACACGTTTTGTCAGAAGGATCCAAAAAAGGGAATCGGTTGAGAACTATAGGCCATAAATCCCTTCCACTGAGGGGAAAAACTGATGACAGGAACATAGCTATAAAAGTACGATTACCTAGAAAGAGAACAGTACTATGATGAACAAAAAGGTTGCAGGCAAAAGAGCCGGGTAAAAAATATCATTTTTTGTTGACAAAAAAATCCAAAGGATGCAGGAAAAGGAACACTATCTGGCTATGGCGTGGTGGGGATATAAGAAAGTTATGATTCTTCCCCCCTAGTTGGATTAGTGGTGCAGGGAAATTTTTAATAGCTGAAACGTAGAGGTTTTACAAAAAGCTGGTGCGGGAAGTTTTCCCCAATTCAGTGGAGAGGAACTTTGGGGAGGTGGATGTTAAAAAGGATATTAAAGGGGTGTTTTTCACCCTTTTTATTTTTCTTTGGATGTACCTATCCATTACCAAAAAGGGAAATTATGCTATGAGGGGGGGAAAAAGGAGTATAAACTTAACCCCTACTCTTTATGGATGATTTAAAAATTATTCCAAGGGGGGGAAGAAAAAGATAGATCCCAATACAGACTACTCACATTTTTTGTATGATATAGGCATGGAAATTTGGGGAAACAAGAAAAGTTGGGTTCTAGTCCTAAGAAGAGGGGAAAATTGTAAATTTTAGGGCATAGAATTACCGAAAGATGAATAATAAAAGAGGTGAACAAAAGGATATTTTTTACTGGGTATTGGGAATTAGATAGGGGAAGGAGAATGAAATAAAGGAAAAAAAGAAAGGGGATAAGCGAAGGCTAGGTTAAATTTAAAATCCAAGGTGAAGGAAGAAAAAGGTAACTGCAATTATACTGGGGAGTAGCAATATTTGAATTTGGGGGCGGAATAATAAGCTAGAGGGTGAATGAAAATATCGACAGAAAGACAAGAAAAAAAACCCGACAATGTATGGTGCATCACCAAAAAAAGGGTGAGACAGACTATATATGAAAAAGGAAAGGGAAAGGGGTCGTGGGCCTTTTCAGTGTGGAAAAGTGTAAAAGGAGAAGAAAACAGCTTTGGTTTTTTTGTGGCAAACTCAAAGATTTTTTTGATAAAGGGGTTGTGATCGGAAAACCCTAAGACAGAGGAAAAAAGGAAGGAAGAATTCAAAAGGAGAAAAGGGAGAAGAGCTCAAAAAAAAAAGGCAGGAAAAACAAGCATGGGCAATCTCAGAGAGATGCCCGAAAAGGGAGACAGGGTTTAAAACTTGGGGAAAGGGTGTCAAGGAGTGATTTTAAGGTTGAAAAAGGAAGCTTCCAGTTTGGCAAAAAAAACAAACAATAAGGCCAACTACGTGAAGCATTAATTTGATAAGAGCAGCGACAGTCCATGTGTAAAAAGGTGGTAAACGAGGGGGAAAATACAGCATATTTTTTCAGAGTCGAGAAATTTGCCCGAAAAAAGTCAAAGACGTCACAAAACGTGGCAAAGAAAGTACACTGGGATTTGTGTGGAAACATGGGTTGAGAGATAAGTGGTAAAACACACCCCCGAGGGGGTTTTTGAGAACGGGCCCTGAAAAAATTTGTGGGAATCAATGTGCAATGTGATAACGTCACCGGCAAGAAGACCCGATGTTATGTAATTTATAAGGAAAAAAAAAGAGGCTTAATAGTTTATATTTCCGTACCCGAATACGAGGATTGCAGAAAAAAAGTTTTGGAAGGGAGAAAAGTACCAAGTTGAAAAAGGGAAAAAAAAAGGGTTTGGGAATGGATGTGCAAATTTTTTCCAATAGTGATTGGTGCCCCCGGAACGTTTCAAAAAATCTTGAATGTTGGATTAAAATGGGCATTGGGGCCCGAGGTTGGGGTACTGCAGAAAAACTCTTTTTGGGGACGGCAGAATACTGAGAAAAGTGCTAGACTTTAAAAGGGGAAAGGGAAATCTAGCCTTTAGTATTGCTAGACTCGCCAACAGGAAGAAAAAAAGGGAATAAGAAAAGCCAGTGCGAAAATCTTAAAATCCATAAAAATAATAAAAATAACAAAAAGTAACAAAAAGAATAAGCAATAATAATATCCTTTTATTCGCAACAGATTTTACATTTATATATATATAAATATTATATATAAAAATAAATAAAATATATATATATATAATTATATATATATATTTAAAAATAATATATAAAAAATATTTAAAAATATAATAAATTGTTAATATAAAATAAAAATATATATTTTATATATATATATATATTATATATATATATAACACCGCAAACACACACAAACACACACAACACACACACACACACACCAAAACATACACACACCACACCCCACACACACACACACACACACACACACACACACACACACACACACACACACGCACGCACACACAAAATATTTTGAAAATATAATATATATATATATTTAGATAAATTCATATATAAATATATATACAAACTACACACACACATACATAAATACATAAAAACATACATACATACATACATACATACATACATACATACATATTATATTTTAAAATATATATCTATAATATAAAATATATAAATAAATAAAAAGGATATATAATATAGATATGTATGAACATTATACACACATACACCACACACAAAACACAGACACACACACACACACACACACACACACAAATATATATATATGGGTGGTGTGTGTGTGTGTGGGGTGTGTGTGTGTGTGTGTCTGTGTGTGTGTGTGTGTGTATGTGTGTATATATGTATACATATATATTATATATATATATATATATATAAATATATATATATATATTATTTTATATATATATATATATATATATATATATATATTCATCAGCGAACGTTGCCTGCCTTAAAAATCTGAAAGAAACGTTTTAAAAGCTGCTCTGAATGTTTTTACCGGGTACGTTTAGACTTGTCCTTGGTACAGCGTTTCCCTTATGCATGCAGTGATGAAGTAGACTTCTTATGCTGAGGATGTAGCTAGTGTTGAAAGCCCTGGGTTGAGTGTAGCGGTGTTGAAGGAAAGGAGAGGAGAGAGTGGGCGTGGTAGGAATGGGGGATTGGGTGAGTGGGCGTGGCAGGAATGGGAGATGGGGAGTCAGTGGGTGCGAGGAAAATGGGTGATGGGTGTGTGGGCGTGTTGTAATCGGGGGGGATGTGGCTATATGTCTACAGTGTGCGAACGTGCGTGCGTGTTTCCGTGTTTGTGTGTGTGTGTGTGTGTGTGTGTGCGTGCGTGTGTGCGTGCGTGTGTGTGCTGACTGCCTGGGGGACGTAAGATAAAATTAGAATCACAGAGCACAGCATTGTACTGAAAGGAAAACACCATGTCAGCCGCATGAATTATAAAACGCACCCACTTGTTCTCACTGTTGAATGTACTAACTTCAAAGAGAATAGTTTATGCCGTAACATGCTGCATTTTTAAATGCGTCAGTTCAGGCAAAATTACTTCTGTTAAACGATGCCAAATGAATTAATTCCATCCTGTGCTTACGATGTAAAGAAAATTGTTTGAGAGAAATTGGAAATTAAGTTATGATAGACGTCAAATATCGTTATCAATCTCACCTAATTATGTAATATTCTGTGGAGCTGATGCTGAACACAGTTTTGAATAAATCTAATTTTTTTTACTGTTGTTGAATGTGCATAGTCGTCTGCTGATATTATTGTTGTTGTTATCATCATCATCATCATCATCATCATCATCATCATCATCACTGTATCCGCTGGCATCAGCGGTGTGACAGTGCGACCACATATCATCCTCTCCAAGATTGCCCAGAGCAACCGGGTTTAATGGTTTCCACGTAGGCCGCGACAAGGAACGCCTTGACCCTGCGTTAACAGATGTATGAAGTGGGTGCTCCTCACGAAGGGGGCCATCACTGGTGTGTAGGGCAGTTCGAGGGTTAACATAGGCCTGACAACACGTACATAAGGACTGATCTGGAGACTTATTAAAGGCCTTGACTGTTCCCGCTATGCGTACGTATCAAACAAATTAATGTATAAATGTAGATATCATTTGCACATGTACATCGTTGTACAATTTTTGTATTATAATATAGAAGAGTGCTTGGCAAACAGTGTAACATATAGACTCTCTCCGGTTAAAGTATAGCACTGGTGAATTTGTAAGTAAATCTAATGTGAAAGGTTATGAGTTATATATTTATTACATGTGTGCGCATTCCAATCATCATCATCTTCATCGTCGTCGTCGTCAATGATATCATCATCATCATCATCATCATCATCATCATCATCATCATCATCATCATCACAGCATTATCATCATCGTCATGTTCACTGTAATCTCTTCATCTAACTACTCCATCTAAATATCATTGTATTCATAAATATATATATATATATATATATATATATATATATATATTTATATATATATATATATATATATATTAATATAATATCTGCATATAAAATAATATTATATATATATATAAAATATATATATATAATATATATAACATATATACACTTCTTATGAATTCATTTGTGTCTAAAAGCCGCATATAACAGTCCTATATTTAAAAAAAAAAAATAACAGACAAATTTCGACCTCCGACAACGCTCCAAAATAAGGATGCAAAGTATAAATCCCCAACAGAAAATGGATTTCCCTGTAGACTCGTTTTCTATGATGGATCCCACTGCCGACGATACCTTTAAGCGGATTCAGATCCTTCGCAGATACAATCAACTGCTATTATCTAATCGATTGGTTCATGGGCCATGTTCTTCTTATTGTAAGAGATTTAACAGATAATAACGATAGTTTGCAAATAGTGATAACTTTGATAATGATGATAATGATAATGATAACAGTAATAATGTTAAACAACAATTTTGACAATGATAATTTTAATAATAATCATAACATGATAGTAATAATAATGATAATAATCATAATAAGACAAGTCCGATATGCGAAGCTTAGCCTCGCCCGGGCTATGCCATGGGGGGAGCCCGGCCTGTGTCGACTACTGCCGACTCGCTCACGTGTCTCAGCTGCTGCTGACTCGGCTGAACCTAGTCCTTACCCGCCGCGGTGTCCAGCCACAGCAGTAACCTCCAGGCGACAGTTGCAACTTATCGCGCCTGGGCGGAGTGCGAACCGCTGACCCCTCGGATGAGAGGCCGACACGTTACCATTGTACTAGCCCGGTGGCTAATCATAATAATGATCATAATAACAGTGATGATAATAATAATAATAATAATAATAATAATAAAAATGATGACAGTAATTATGATAACAATAATGATAATAATAACAATAATGATTATGACGATGATAATAATAATAGTAATAATAACTATATTAATAATAATAATGATAATGACAATAATAGTAATATTGATGATGATGATGATGATGATGATGATGATGATGATGATGATGATGATGATGATGATGATGATGATGATGATGATGATGATGATGTTGATGATGATAATGATAATGATAATGATAATGATAATGATAATAATAATAATAATAATAATAATAATAATAATAGTTAGTGATGACATAGGTATGAAATTTGGTCTCGATACGTGTGCTAAAGCAACCTTTAAGCAAGGAAAACTAGTTACATCTGACAATATAGAGTTAAGTGTTGATACTGTAATAAAGCAATTAGATCAGGAAGAAACCTATAAATATCTAGGAGTAAATGAAGGAGACGGTATACAACAATCGTAGATGAAGAAAAAAATACGTACATAATGCATCCGAAGAGTAAGGTCACTCCTGAAAACGGAATTAAACTCGAAGAACAAACTGACAGCAATCAACACTCTTGCAATACCTGTGGTTACATATAGTTTTAACGTGATAGACTGAAACTTAAGTGAACTGAAACAAATTGCCACCAAAATTAGGAAGGCATTGACATGCAACAAAATGTATCTCCCTAAATCAGACGTAGACCGTCTGTACGTCCCTAGAAGTAAAGGAGGTAGGGGTATGATGCAATTGGAATTATCGTACAAAACAACTATGATTGGTCTCTTGCAATACTTAGATCTAACCAACGATTGGATGCGTCAATTAGTACATGAAAACTCCCAAAAGGTTACACTCGGTAGTAAAGGAATCAGATAAGTTTTCTCAGGAATTAGGTATTGAGAGCAAAAACATCAAACATATGTCGCCAACATTGGCTGCTAAACATAGAAAACAAAAAGCTAAGAAGGTCGGACAAGAAAAACTTGAATCTAGGTGGCATGAAAATCCTTTCCACGGACAGTTTGCAACTCAAAGCAAACACGGTGATGTAGATAAAACTGCGACCCATCAGTGGCTTAGAAGCTCTGGACTTAAAGGGGAAACAGAGGGTTTTATTCTTGCAGCCCAAGATCAGAGTTTGTTTACCAGAAACTATCAAGCTAACATCTTGCACAATGGCACTGACCCAAAGTGTAGGTTTGGTGAATACAAGGTTGAGACGATTGATCACCTTGTGTCTGGTTGCTCAATATTAACACCGAATGAGTACAAAAATCGACACGACAGAGTGGGCAAGTACCTACATTGGAAGATCTGCAAACACTTTTCTATCAGAACGAAAGATAAATGGTACAAACACCATCCAGAAGGTAACTGAAGGTAAAGATGCTACAATCTTATGGAACTTTCCAATTCACACAGATCGTACTATACAAGCGAATCGTCCAGATATTGTCATCAAGGACAAAATAAACAACACCTGCCTGTTTATAGATATGAGCATCCCTTCAGACAGAAACGTCCCAACGAAAGTGAGAAGATATCAAAGTATAAAGACCTGGAAATAGAGGTGAAAAAGATGTGGCATTTAAAAACCAAAACTTTGCATGTTGTTATTGGAGCACTTGGCCTTATAAAAAAAAAAGGTACAGATAAGTTTCTTGAACAAATACCAGAAAATCCAAAATTAGAAGAAGTCAAAAAATAGTCTTAAGTAGCACGGCGCATGTTCTTAGAAGAGCCTTATCGATCTGAAGTGCTTTTTTGTTCGTGAATTGACTTGACTGGATGTTTTGATTTGTGGTTGTTCTGCATATTTTTACATGTTTTGTTGATGTTCCATTGCTTCAAACTTCAATCACCCTAGGTCGCTGGTAGTGACTCAGTGTTTGATTTTAATTAACAGATCTAAGGAAAAGTTTGCATAAAAAAAAAATAATAATAATAATAGTGAAATAACAATAACAGTAATAATGATGATGATAATAACAATAATAATAATAATAATGATAATAGTAATAGTAATAACAATAATAATAATAATAATGATAGTAGTATTAGTAATAACAATAATGATAATAATTAGTAGTAGTAGTAGTAGTAGTATAAAATGATAATAACAGTAATAACAATAATAACAATAATAATAGTAATGATAATAAAGTAATAATAACAATGATAGTAATAATAAAAAAAGTAACTGATGATAATGATAATGATGATGATGGCAAAAATAATGACATTAATAATAATAATTATGATGATAATAATTATAGTCGTAATAATGATAATGTTGATAATAATGATGATGATGATGATAATGATAATAATGATAATAATAACAATAATGATAATAATAACAATAATAGTAATAATAATAATGATAACAATAATAATAACAATAATAATAATAATGATAATAATAATAATAACAACAACAACAACAACAACAACAACAAAACAACAACAACAACAACAAAAATAAATAATAATAATAATAATAATAATAGTAACAAATAATGATGATAATGATAATAATAATGATAATAATAATAAAAGAAGAAGAAAAACAACAACAACAACAACGCTAATGAAAACAATACTGATTATAATAATAATAATAATAAAGATAAGGATAAAAGACCACGTTTGGAATTATCTTTTTAAATTTTGAAAAGCCGCAGCAAAGCAATTTGCAGACGTTGAATGAATTTGTGAGAGAGGATAGATAACCTAATTGTTGTGATGATTATCATGATCATAATTATAATGTTGTTGACGATTATAAGGATAATGAAGATAATGATGATAATGAAATTTGATTGAGAATGAAAGTGATAATGATGACGGTGATAAAAATTATACTAAGAATGATGATAACAACCATAGTGACATATAAAATACCATGATAAATATCGAAGATATGATACAGAGATAATGTGGTTTTGCGCTTGTAAAACCAAGGTGACCCGTAGATAGACAGCTGGGTTAAAAAGTCCACAGGATCATTTTAGTGTCACTTCTTACTTCAAATTCCCTTCTTGTGTAAATTGTGGATAAACCATCTCACATAAGCTGGTGCCGAGGGGGAGGGGGGTTGCCCAACAACCTTGTGGTGGTGGTGTTTTTTTTTGTTTTGTTTTTTTACTGTTCATATCTGTCTCGGTCTTGCTCATTCGCTATCATATTTCTGTCGCTCTTTCTTACTGTCTGTATCAGATTTCTCAATCTCTCTCTCTCCCACTCGTTCTGTGTGTGTGTGTGTGTGTG
>NC_051389.1:22476640-22481640 GCF_015228065.2 Penaeus monodon
CTACCAGTCTCAAGGACAGTCATATTGCCAAGTACCACCAGACAAAAAAACTGAACTTCTAAAACAGTGGTGATCTTGTATTGCTTCAGACAGCACAACAGCAACAAACGTGTGCTCGACATACCAGGTGAAGTTGTTGCTATTGTTATGGGTTTTTTATTTGCTGTAATTAATTGTAGTATGTACTTCTAATGATGTGATCTCCTTTGTTATATATATATATATATATATATATATATATATATATATATATATATATATATATATATATTATATGTACACCATCCCTTTATTTTCATCAGTTACATCATCGATATGTATGCACAAAACAAATGTTATTATAATATCCTATCCCTTGATCGTTCCCTAATATATAAGCTAAAACCATGATATAAAGTACACTTAATTAAAACTTTCTAATATTTTGTTTTACTTAACAGGGTTTACAAAACAGCTTATAGGCCCAACAACAATGGGGGACATGCCTTCCTTAAGCCTTAACTCAGGGTCACAAATTCCTTTGCTGGGGTTTGGTACCGGGGGCCTGGGACCACTGCGCCAGGTATTTCTTCTTTGCATTATTATCATCATTATCATTACTTATCATTACCATCATAAATAGCGTCATTATTATTATCATTATCATCATAATATCATCATCATACAATCATTATTATTATTATTAATATTACTGTTACAAATGACGCTTAAAATCATATACCTAGTTACTGCGGACTTAAATTTACCTTCTTTTGATGTAAAATGGTGACAATCGAAAACATAAATATTAAAGAACAGCGCACAGACACACGGCACGCATGTGCACACACACACACACACACACACACACACACACACACACACACACACACACACACACACACACACACACACACACACACACAACACAAACACACACACACACACACACACACACACACACACACACACACACACACACACCACAACACACACACACACACACACACACACACACAAACCAAATTTCGAATCTATTAGTATCATTGTTATTGTTATTATAGTTATTATCATTATTGTTATTGTCATTACCATTATCATCTTCATCACTACCATCATTATCTTCATCCTCATATTCATATTCATCATCACCATAATTATCTTTAATATTGTAGTCACCGTCATCATCAGCAACAACATTTATAGTATTATTATTGATAATATTTTATCTGCGTCCTTCTCATCATTACTATTATTATTATCATTATCACCATTCTTATTGTTATTATTGTTCTTGTTATTATTATCGTTATTATTATTGTTGTTGTTGTTGTTGTTATGTTATTACTATTATTATTATTATTATTATTATTATAGTTATTATCATTATTATAGTTATCATCATCATCATCATCTTCATCTTCATTATCATTATTGTCATTGTTATATTATTATTATTATTATTATTATTATTATTAAGTATTATTATTATTATTATTATTGTTATTATTATAATTGTTATTATTTTATTTTATTATTATTATTGCTGATATCATTCTTGTTATCATCATTGAAATCGTTATCATTATTACTTCTACCACTACTATCATCACTACTATTATTTTTATTATTGTCATTACTACTACTAGTACTACCATATTCTTCTCGTTCTCCTATACCTCCCCCTCCTCCTCGTCCTCCTCTAATTCTCACTTACCTCCTTTTCCTACTCTTCCTCCTCCTCCTGATCTTCCTCTTCCTTCTCCTCCTCTTCCTCTTCCTCCACCTTCTCTTCCTTCACTTCCATTTAATCCTCCTCCTTCTCCTTTCCTCTTCCTTTTCTTCCTCCTCCTTCTCCTGTTTCCTCTTTCTCTTTTTCCTCCCTGTATTTCTTATCTTCCTCTTTTCTGTCTATAGTTATTTTCTTTTCCAAAAAATATTTAGTACAAAGAAACTGACTTGAAAATATAGTGATTTTTCTGTAAAACAACTTAAATTTTCAAAGTAACGGAAGAGAAATGAAAATCAGTTTTGCAATATTAACGAGCCTTGAAAACTTCACCTTTGCAATATTAACGAAAGTTTCAGAATCGAGCATTGACAAGAAATACGTAATGCAAGAAATCAGATTTCTTAGTGAATTTCGTAAGAGCAGAATATTTTTTTTATTGCAAGTTAATTGCAGTCATGTATAAGTTATAGATATAACCATATCTGTATGTGCATACATACACAAAACACAAAGACAACACACGACACAACAGCAAACACTGCACGCACACGCACACGCACGACACCACACGACACCACACGACACACACACACACACACACACACACACACACACACACACACACACACACACACACACACACACACACACACACACACACACACACACTAACTCAAAACATCCGCTACTCGCCCCCTCCCCCCCTCCCCCCAGATGTCGGACGCAGAAGCCGGGCGAGCGATCGGCGCCGGGCTGGAGTGCGGCTTCCGGCACCTCGACACGGCCGCCTTCTACACGCCTTCTACATCCTCGCAAGCCCGCCGGCAGATGTGGACCCGAGAAGGAAGCCAGGGGAGAGGGATGGACCGCGAAGGGAGGAGGGAAGGCGGGAGGGAGAGGAGGCGGGGCAGCGGAGGAGGAAGGCGGGGAGGAGGAGGAGGGAAGGGCGGGGAAGGGGAGGAGGGAAGGGCGGGGAAGGGGGAGGAGGGAAGGGCGGGGAAGGAGGAGGAGGAGGGAAGGGCGGGGAAGGGGAGGAGGGAGGAGCGGGAAGGGGGAGGGAAGGGGGGAGGAGGGAGGAGGGAAGGCGGGGAAAGGAGGGGAGGAGGGAAGGGCGGGGAAGGAGGAGGAGGAGGGAAGGGCGGGGGGGGAGGAGGGAAGGGGGGAAGGGCGAGGTAAGGGAAGAAAGAGTGTGTGGAAGTGGGTGAGGAAAGATTAGTAGTGAAGTAGGAGGTGAAGAGGAGGGAGATAAAGCTGAGCGCAGGAGGAAATCGAGGCCCCAATGAGGACGAAGGGAAGGAGAGGAAGGGCAAAGGGAGCAATGTAATGGTAATGTAAGGAAGCGAGGGTAAAGGAGGAGGAGCGCGCGGAGATGTAGATATGAGGAACGACGGCGCTAAGGAGGGGGGGGGCAAGAATGACGAAGGTCAAGAGGGGGGGGATTAGGGAGGGGGAGGAGGGAGGGACATGAGAGAGGAGGGAGAAGGAGGGGCATAAGAGAGGACGGAGGGGCATGAGAAATGAAGTGGGAGGTATGAGAGAGGAGGGAGGGGTATGAGAGAGGTGGGGGGGAGGGACATGAGAGAGGAAAAAGGGGGAGGAGCATGAGAGGGGCTTTGTTTGTTTCGGTTTGTGAATATCAGGGAGAGAAGGGAAGGATGTTTGTGCGAAACGTATGTGTGTTTGTGAATAGGGATTCCCTTGTGTTTGTGGAAAAGGTGATTGAGGGAAAGGGGACCCGTGCGTGTGCGTCCCACTTTGTGTACATGCATGTGTGTCAGTTTCTGTTTATGTAGTTGTTATATAATCGTAAATACGATTAATAATTTCAGTGCATATCCGAAATCACAAGACATTTCACTGATCTCCCCGCAGCTTCCACCGACCGGCCTCCATGAGAGCAAAGTGGAGGCGTGGATGCTTCGCTCACTGGAACGCCTGAAGCTCTCCTATGTGGATCTCTATCTCATCCACTTCCCCGTCGCCATGTTGGGTACGTCATCGCATAAATCCACTTTGTTTAATTTTGATTTATGATGTATAATTGGCATATTTCTATGCATAATCAAATGTTGATATACAAGGAAAACCACATAATATATCACAAACTTAAAAAACATATCATTCCGTTATGTTGATTTTCCGTGCTATACCACACACTTACCTATACCCTTCTTGAAATATCTCACGAACCGATTATGCAACAGCATGCCAGGTTGTTTTGCGATTCTTCAAATTAATTCCTATGATACACAAGATACATTTCTTTACACTCATATTACCCAAGACATAGTTCTTCACACCCATACTACACAGGACACACTTCTTTACACTCATCATACGCAAGACATACTATTTTACACCGCTGATTGGTACCCGTAATGTAATCCCATGCGTGTATTCTTTGGAGTAGTATCGCTCTATATGGTAATTGAAAGAAAAGGCATATTCTTCGATTACGGAAAAGCTTTTTGATAAATTTGTTCTTTAATAGCAGTTAGATAGATTTTCTTCAGTTAATATCTTGCTAAATCGGAGCAGCTTTTAGTATAATAAGATGAGATTATTATCGTTACTATCATCATTATAACTCTCACTATTACTTTTATTACTACAACTTCTACCACCACTACTACTACTACTACGGCAACTACAAGTGTCATTGTTGTTATTATCATTAAAGCGAAAGAAAGGAAAGGAAATGAGGAAAATAAGAAGAAAGGGAACAAGAAAAAGGAGAAAGAGAAAAAATAAAAAGATCGAGAAAGAGGAAAAGAAGAACGAGAAAGAGAAGAATAAGAAAAAAACGAAGAAATATAAGCCTCACACCAAACGAAGACATCGACCTTGGACTTTAAAAAGGAAGTTTAAAAGCTCTCGCGTTTTAAGAAGTTGTCATCCCTTGAAGTTTCTTGGGGAGCATGAGTACTGGAGTCCACTCGGGAATGCATAATGAAATAGACGGATAATTGCTTCTTATGAGGATTCTGATGAAATTCTTATGACATGACGAGCAGGGGTGGGGGGGGGCTGTGTGCGGTGTTATTTTGCCGAAACTGATGGTGGTATTTCATTATTTAAAAAAATTAATAGAGTTATATGAAGATGAACTGGAGTTATAACTATTGTCATATATAATGATAAGATAACTTTTCCTACTACAATAATCATATATATATATATATATATATATATATATATATATATATATATATATATATATATATAACAGTGATAGTGCTGATAATGAGGATAAGGATAACGATGATGATAGTAATAACAATAATCGTTA
>NC_051389.1:22504140-22506640 GCF_015228065.2 Penaeus monodon
TCTCCCCCATCAAAAATATGATAGCGCGGAAGCTCAAAATATTTCATGCGGCATAAACAGTGATGACATTCAAAAATATCAGCGGTGGTTTCACTCGGCGCGCTGGGGGGTTTCCCTCGACATATTTGAAATTCCGCGGTTGATATGTGCTCCAACGCATTTTTTCTAATTTGAAAATTATTCAAAAAGACGCCGTGATTATGAAATTGATTAGCAAAGTCGTGGGATATACAATTTGACTTAGACCACGATCCAGGATTTCAAGAAAGGTTCAAAATGACTGCAAGTAGGATCACCTGACGATCCTTTTTTAAGATCATTCGAGGCTGATTACGGTGATAGGCTCCGTTCCATTCCCTGCGATCTATCTACTGGTATGTTCTCAGAGGTGTTTCATACTTGTTTTCTTATATGTTATGTTTATCTCATTCTCGCAATTCATGCTCATTATAGATACATAAACTTGTCTGTATTCTAGTCAAACACCCGCAGCAACGCGTGTCATTCCACCATCAAAATATATATAGCGCGGTAAGCTCAAAAATATTTCATGTCGGCTAAACGTGATGGCATGTTGAAAAATATGCGGTGGTTTCACTGTCGGGCGTGTGGGGGGTGTTGTTCCTCGATATTTGAATTCGCGTGTGATAGAGTGCTCCAAGGCTTTTTTTATGTTGAAAATTGTTAATAAGGAGCGTGTGTGTGATGTGAAATTTATGATTAAGCAATGTGTGTTTAGCCGCAAATACATATATTTACACCTAGTGCCACCCTTTTCGGTTTCCCACAGGCACCGCAACAGGGTTTCCAAAATGATCGCAAATCGTACGATGGGCCGCGGGAGCGTCTGTTTTAAAGGAATCATTCATGTTGATTGCGTTTTATTAGGCGTTTCCACACCACAGGCAGCATACATTTCCTTAGGCAAATGTAGAGAGATAGCTGTAGATCAGGTCTAGAGGGATGAAGATCAGCATACGGTAATAGAAAATTATGAAATAAAAAAAAATAAATAGCTTTAAACCGGGAGCTAATGGCAAACCCAAAGAAAAACATTTAATAATAATCTAATCATATTAATACGTGCATATGTTATATATAGACTAACATATATATGCAATCTGGTTGTGGGTGTTGGTGTGTGTGTGTGTGGTTGTTCGTGTGTGTGGAATGTGTTGTGCTGCGTGTGTGTGTGTGCCTGTGTAGTGTTGTGGGGTGGTTAGGTGTGAGTGTGTGTGGTCCAGGTCGGTGTGTATAGATGGGAATGTTCATAAAGGTATGCGCATCGATGTAAGTGTTAACGACCACCACGACTACACACACACACACACACAACGAAAACACAATACTACATCACTACCACACGTCAGACATATATACTACTTATATAATATATATATATATATAATATATATATATATATATAATATATATATATATATATATATATATACTTATTATACAACTTCCTTTCTAGAACCATTCCTAGTCAAGAACCATTATGTCACTCCAGGTAAGTCTAATTAGCAGGGAGCCTCACCTAATTTGCGCTAAAATATTAATTACATGTAATGGATCTTTTTGCCCGCGCCACCACGCTGAGCATAATGTTGATCATTAAAGGATTCTTGTAAAATTTACGTAAGAAATGGGTCCATAAATATTTTATGTTTTATTTTATTCAGGTATATGAGAATATATAAGAAGAGAAAGGGAGGAAGATGGATAGATAGACTGATAATGATTGAAAGCAAGGCAAACAGAAAGAGATATATACCGACAGACAGATAGAAACAGAGATAGACAGAGAGAGAGAGAAATGCAGATTCAATCAGATATAGAGATAGAGACAGATAGATAGATACATAGAATCGAAGACAGAGACAGACAAACAGAACCAGAATGAGAGGGAAGAGAGAGGGAAAGAGAGGCAAAGAGATAGAAAAACTGACGGACAGACAGATCAGCAAAAATGAAAAGTAAAAGCAAGTTAGAAGAGTAGGAGAACTGAATACTATCTAACTACAGGGAAATAGACCTTTTCCAACCAAATCCTTTACAATATCATATGTTAATATAATATATCCAGAATTGAATTTGTAGTGACGTCGTGTGGGAACGAGTCTTTCGTTGGCATGCTGAGACCCCCGTTCTCGGTTATTATTTTGCTTAGTTACGTAATCTTCTATCCTTGTCGCTGCTGGGTGTGTGGCAGAGAGAGAGAGAGAGAGAGAGAGAGAGAGAGAAAGAGACAGAAAGAAGACAGACAGACAGACAGACAGACAGAGAGCACGCGCATTGTCACTCCCTCACTCAGAGACACAAACATATATCTTAATCCCTGCACCCTCTCCTCCCCCTCCTCCCGTTCTTCTACCCCTCTACTCCCCTTCTTTGTCTTCTTTCCCCTCTCTCTCCTCCTCTTCTTACTCCTCCTCCTTGCCCCCCTCTCCTCCTTCTCCTCCACCATCCTCCTCCTCCCCCTATCCCCCCATCCCGT
>NC_051389.1:22519140-22521640 GCF_015228065.2 Penaeus monodon
ATCATCATCATCATCCTTATATTTATCATAATCATCAACGTTATATCTTTTCAGCTGACAGTTAGATAAATAACACGTATCTATTTTAATCCTAAATGATTACATGAAGATACCCGTAGGTCTTATGTTATAAGTGAATAGTGGTCATGGAAGATTAACTCTTATACTGTATTTGAAATCCTAATTGCCATTGTATTACCGTTACTCACGCCCTTATTGCCGTCAAATCAAATGGAAACAGCGAATACATTATCCAACATTATACAAGGCCTATTTCACAGAACACATACGCTCCCTACACAATCATACTTCGCTTTACCGGATCAGTACCCATCTATGTTGGTTATGATATTGGTTGTTATGCTGCTATGTTAGCGATCGGGAGTGAAGCATATGCTGCTAGGATAAACAGGACCTGGTCGATGTTCAACTAGGAGTGAAATGAGTCTAGTGTACCGTGCCTTGTGGAGTGTGGGAGTAGGGGTAAGTGCGGGGGAAGAGGGGGTGATCTGGCTGGAGTGGTTTCAAGTGATGAGTGTTATGTGTCCCGTTATGTTTTTGTTGTTCTCTCTCTCTCTCTCTCTCTCTCTCTCTCTCTCTCTCTCTCTCTCTCTCTCTCTCTCTCTCTCTCTCTCTCTCTCTCTCTCTCTTTCTATCTAGCTATCTAGCTATCAGTCCATCTATCTATATATCCATTTCTAGCTATCTATCTGTCTGCTTATCTATCACAAGCTCACACGTATGAAAATTCACAAACACCTTCCTCATATCCACTGTCCACTTCACCCCACCCCTCTACCCCTCAACCCTCCACCCTCCTTCCGTCTGCGCTGCTCCTACCCCCCTCCAGCCCTCCTCCATTTGCCCCCCCCCCCCCGTTCCTCACAGGCTGCAACGGAGGAGCGCCGAGCCGACTCTCGCAGACGGGTCGGCGCCAAGCTGCGGGTCTGCACTGCGTCTCTGGCACCGGCGCCGAGTCCCCGGGCCGTGTTCTGTGGGCGTGGTCTTCAGGGGAGTGGCCTCTGGGCGTGTCCTGGCGCCAGACAAGGAGTGCCGTCCCATCTTCAATTTCTTTGTCCTTGTCCCTCAGCCTCTGCATCTCCTTCTCCCTCTTTCTCTCCCTCTCCCTCTTCCTCTCACTCTCTCACTCCCTCTTCTTCTCCGTCTCCCTCTCCCTTTCCTTATATATATATATAATATATATATATATATATATATATATATATATATATATATATATATATATATATATATATATATATATATATATATATATATATATATATATATATATATATATATATTATATATATATATATATATATATATATATATATATGCAGTAACATGCAAGAATAATCAAAGATATTTTTTAAAATCATACTCTGCCACCTTCTTATTTGTCAACATAACTGGCAAATTTCTCCCCTTATTTGAGGAACAAACAAAGGAATTTGGCGACAGAAAAAAACGTTGGGTGGGATAAGTGCACCACCCCTGACCCCCCCCCCTTCTACCTCCTCGATTCGCCCCCTCGGAAACAAGAGAATCAAGAGAGAAATGGCGATAACATTTGGAATATCATGAAACAAAAGTAAAATGTTTAATTAAGATGGTTTATCTTGTGTAAAAGAGAAATGAGGACGAGATTTATTTCAACTAAGTAAAAACTGACCTTAGGATCAGATATGTTGTTTATTCATTTTAATTACTTTTTCTGATCATTCATTCACTTATGCATTCACTTGTCCTTCAATTATCCATTTATCTTTATATTTCCTCTGAGCATTTACACTTTCGTTCGTTCATTAATCTGACTCAGCCTTCAGTGACTTCCTCCTTTATTTATTAATCAATTAACTGGCCCATTTATTAAATTTACTCGCACATTATTCATCCCCGCAAATATTCACTCTTTAATCCTTGTCAAATAGTGTTTTCGATATCCAGGCATTAGCATATATCAAGCCAGAAATCAACATCGTTAACAATTCTGTTTACTAGTAATGTTCTACAATAACAAACAATTACAACGCTGGTCATTCGACTGTCCCTGTGTGTGTGTGTGTGTGTGTGTGTGTGTGTGTGTGTGTGTGTGTGTGTGTGTGTGTGTGTGTGTGTGTGTGTGTGTGTTGTGTGTGTGTGTGTGTTGTTGTGGTGTGTGTGTGTGTGTTGTTTTTGTTTGTGGTGTGTGTGTGTGTTGTGTGTGTGTGTGTGTGTGTGTGTGTGTGTGTGTGTGTGTGTGTGTGTGTGTGTGTGTGTGTGTGTGTGTGTGTGTGTGTGACTGTAAAGTAAAATGGATACTTGAATAATTAAAACGCATCATGCAGACCATTTATTTTAGTGCATATTCAAGATGATGACAAAAAAAATAATCTCACAGTCAAATTCAACAGTTAGGAAGTAAACACATTTTTTTCCACACCTAGGTCCTCCGATATATGTAAATTTTCCACACATTCCATGGTTGTAACATAACACAGACTGTCATATCATTTGT
>NC_051389.1:22534274-22536774 GCF_015228065.2 Penaeus monodon
AAATCCTCTACTCGCGCATATTTATCACACGAGCATTTGTATGCGTTCTGCTGACTGTGTGCGGATGTGCTGTGGCATTACCATCCATTTGCCGCGTGTGGGCTTGTGTCGGTTTGCATGTGTGCGTTTCCTCATTGTGCTTCTTGATGATAGTAATACTAGATTGTTATCATATCAGTACTGGTAATGATAATGGTAATTATCATTATTCTTATTCCTATGATTATCTTTATACTTTTTATCATCAGCATTATAAATCATTATTGCTATTAGTAGTAGTTGTAGAAGTAGTAGCAATACTATCATCATTATATGCACTATTATTATTACTAATATTATTGTTATATTGTTGTAATTATCATTATTATTAACATTTTTATTTTTATCATCATTATTATTGTTATTATCATTATTATTATTATCGTTATCATTATTATTATTATCGCTATCATTATTATTGTTATTATTACTATTATTATTATCACTATTATTATTATTAATATCATTATTATTATTATTATTATTATTATTATTATTATCATCATCATCTTCTTCATCATCATCATCATCATCATCATTATCATAATTTTACCCCTTTTATCATTAATTTATCATTATCAATATTATTGCAATCATCATTGTTTATCCTCGTCATTATAATGATTATCATTATTATTATTGCTTTTATTATTATTATCCTTATTATTATCATTGTCATTGTTATCATTATCATTATTATCATTATTACTCTTATTATCATTATTATTACTATTATTATTATTATTGTTGTTGTTGTTGTTGTTGTTGTTGTTGTTGTTGTTTATATTATTATTATTATCATTATTTTTTTATTATTATTATTACTATTATTATCATTATTTATTTTTGTTATTATTATCATTATTATCATTATTTTTTTTATTATTATTACTATCATTTAATTATCACCATCATCATTACCATTCTTATCATTATGATCATTATTATTGTAATCACTATTTTTTTTTTATTACTGTCATTATCATTATAATCATTATCATTATTATTATTACTTTCATTATTATCATTATTATTATTACTATTATTATTATTATTACTTTCATTATTATTATTATCATCATCATCAAAAAAAATTTTTGTTGTATATCAATATTATATATTATTATTATTATCATTATCATTATCATCATTATTGTTATTATCATTACCATTATCATTATCATCATCATCATCATTATCATCATTTTTTATTAGCATTATTAATACTAATAGCATCATTATCATAATCATCATTAGCATTCATCATCTTAAATGCTACCAGCTATGATAATAATTACAGTGAGGAATTTAATACAATACAGTATCCTACGAAATTCGAAAATAAACAAGAATCGCACGCCATACGCACGCGCCGCCTCAGAGCACTGGCAAGACACGCAGACGAGAAGGGAGCCGAAGACAAACGCAGGGAATCGAACGCCTCATCATCCATTCGTCGTGGTTCTGACTTCGGCTTCCGGGTGGCGGGGAGCCTTGCGGGAACGTCGTGCGCATTTCGTTCTTCATTTTGTTGGTTCATATTTATGTTTACTGTTCAGATGTTTCTCGATCTTGTTTCTCGTAACCGTTTATTTTATCATTTTATACTTTTATGTTTATAGATATATGCATTCACACACACACACACACACACACACACACACACACACACACACACACACACACACACACATACACATACACCAACATATACACATACCACACACAACCAACACACACACACCATTGGTTGGAAGTAACTAAATAATAACATATACTATACAAATACTATATAATACAAAATATAACATTATATGTATGTTTATTATGTGTATATATATATATATATAATATATATATATATATATATAATATATATATATATATATATATATATATGTACATATATATACATATACATATATATATATATATATATATATATATATATATATATATATACATAATATATATAATATATATATATGTATATATATACATATATATATATATATATATATATATATATATATATATATATATATACAGATATATATATTTTTTTTTTTTTTTGTGTGTGTGTGTGTGTGTGTTTGTATTTCTAATTTCCTTTATTTGTTTTCTGTTCTTGCTTCTCTTCTTCCTTAGCTTTTCTTCCTGTTTTCATCCTTTCTTTCCTTCTTTTTTCTGCCTTACTCATATTTTCTTTATTTATTTCTTCTTTCTTTGTTATTTCTTTTCCTTTTTCTCTCTTTCTTTCTTTTTTTGTTTCTCTTTTCACTCCTTTTTTTCTCATTTCCTCCCTTCCTTCCTAACTTTCCCTCTTTTATCCTTTTTTATTTTAGTTTTCCTATTCACTATTCAATTTTAAAAAAATTATTTGATTTTCTCTTCTTATTTCTCCCCATCTTCCCATATTCCCCCTTTACGTTCCCCTCTCCGCTCTTTCAATCTCTCTCTG
>NC_051389.1:22551774-22559274 GCF_015228065.2 Penaeus monodon
ACAGAGACAGAGAAAGAGACAGAGACAAGAGGAGACAGAGACAGAGACAGAGACGAGAAAAGGGGAAGAGACAAGGCAAACGAGACAGGGGCAGAGCAGAGGCCCGAGACAGAGACAGAGACAAACACAGAGACGAGACAGAGACAGAGAAAAAGAGACGAGACAGAGACAGAGAGGGAAAAGGAAGAAAAACAGAGACAGAGCAGAGGCAAGCAGAGACAGAGAAGAGAAGAACAGAACAGAGAACAGGGGCAGGACAGGGGCCGAAGACAGAGACAGAACAGAGCCCCAAAACAAAAAGGACAGAGAAAAGAGACAGAGGCAGAGGACAGAGACAAGGCAGGACGGGGCAGAGACAGAGACAGAGCAGGAAAGAGACAGGAAGAACAGAGACGAGACAGAGGGAGACGAGACAGAGACAGAGAAGAGCGGGGCAAGGCAGGACAGAAGGGAGACAGAGACAGGACAAACAAAGGCCCAGAAAAAAGGGACAGAGAAGAGACAGAGACAGAGCAAGACAAGACAGAAGACAAGACAGAGGGCAGAGCAGAGACAGAGAAAGACGAGCGGGAGACAGAGACGAACGGAGACGAGACAGAGACAGAGACAAGCAAGGACAAGACAAGACAAAGGCGAGACAGGGGACAGGACAGGGAGACAGGGGCGAGGCGGACAGAGCGAGACAGAGACGGACAGAGACAAAGGCAGAGACAGAACGAGAAACAGGACAGAGACAGAGGGGGAAGGGCAGAGACAGAACAGAACAGGGGGACAGAGGCAGAGCAGAGACAGAGACAGAGAAGAGAAGAGACGGGAACAGGGGCAAACAGAGACAGAGAAGAGACAGAGGCAGAGACAGAGACAGAGACGAGACAGAGACAGGACGGGACGAGCAGAGACAGAACAGAGCAGGACAGAAAGGCAGGGGCAAGACAGAGACGAGAAGAGACAGAGACAGAGACAGAACAAAGACGAGACGGACAAGGAAAAAAACAGAGACAAAACGAGACAGGAAGAGACAGAGACAGGACAGAGACGAGACAGGACAAGCAAAAAACAGAACAGAAAGAGACAGAGCCCCGAGACAGAAAAAAGACAGAGACAGAGACAGAGGAGATAGACAAATAGACAGAGAGGTAGTAAACAGATAGATAGGAAGAGGAAAGTAGAAAAAGGAGCCTAATAGACAGTGTACACAGAGAAACAGATTATAAGAAAATAAGAAAGGGTGACAAGGGAAAAGAAACAGTAAAAAAAGGGTTAGAAAGACAAAAGAAAAGGGGGAAAAGATGGAGGAGAGTAAAAGGGGTAGTTATAGGAAAAAGGGAGGGAATCAGCGTTGCGAAAAAGTAGGAAAAGGAAGGAAGGATATAAATATAATATATATAATTTATATATATATTATATAATATATTATATATATATATCATATATATATATAATATATATTTTAATATAATTTTAATAAGAGAGAGAGAGGAGAGAGAGAGAGGAAGTTCAAAAAGACAAAAACAAGGGGGAAAAAGGGGGGAGGAAGAGAGGATTTCTTGTTCCGTTGAAAATTTTTGGACGTATGTGAATAAGGTGAATAGACAGGGATAGATAAAACAAAATAGTGAGAGAAGAAACAGGTCCAAAATATTATTATAATATTATATATTTAAAATATATTTATTAATATAATATATATAGATATATAATATATATATATAATATTATTTTGCTTTTTTGTTTAAATACCACAACCACCCACACCACAACCACCACCCTACACACACCACACACACCACCCCACACACACAACCACCACACACACATATATTATTATATATATATAAATATATATATTATAAAAATTAATAAAATATATATATATGCACAACACAACACACACACGCATATATATATTTATATATAATAATTATATTTTATATATTAAAATATATATATATTATATATATTATAAGATGTGTGTGTGTATTTTGTGTGTGTTTGTGTGTGGGGTGTGTGGTGAGTGTGTATGGTGTGTGGGGGTTGGGTGTGTTTTGTGTGTGTGTGTGTGTGTGTGGTGGTGTGGTGTTGTTGTGTGTGTGTGTGGTTTATATATAATAAAATAATTATACATCACATCATCACACACCACTCGCACATATATGTAGTATGTACGAATGCATTGCAGTCCCCAAAAACACACCACACACACCCTACATATTAAAACAAAAATAATAGATAATAGATAAAGATACTACATACATACATATAATGGGAAATTATTGAATTGTAAAAGGGGGATAATAGATAGATAGATAGATAATAGATAATAGACAGATAATAAATGGGTATTCTTAAAATTATTTTTATCTTTTCCATATATAAATATGTATATAAAAAAAATGTAGTAGATATGGACAGATAGATAGAAGATTGATAGATTAGTTAAAATTTTTCTTTATATCATTAAACATCTATTTATTTTCCTTTTATAAATATATATATAATATATATATAATTATAATATATATAATAATTATTATTGTATATATATCGCATATGGCTTGGAAGATAGTAAACGGAGAAAGTAAAAAAGGGAAAATACGAAAGAAAACGGGGAAAAGCACTAATCCCTGGGGCATAATCTTCCCGAGAGATTCCACATATCACATTCAGGGGCATGTAATCAGGGCGATGTATTAGCCTATAGAGGAACCCAATCCAGGAAATGGGGTTTTCAATAATAAGGGGAAAAAATCCTTTCCGCAATTTGTATCGATATGATGATATTCGTCTCTTGATGCCAATGAGGAAAAAGGTACTTGGAGATACTGTGTCATCAATGAAGGAATGAATGTGTTGATGTATAGATAGGTAGATGGGTAGATAGGTAGGTGTAGGTTTTAAAAGTGGGATTAGATATTTGGATAGTTAATGTTGTTTTTTGTGGTGGTTGGGAGATGACAGGACAGATAGGCAGAGATGCAATAGACATTTATACATTTCACTTCTGCTATATATTCTTTTTATCCTTTGTTATCTATTCACATAGGAATGTTTTGCTACAATTTTTCTGTTATCAACGAAAAGGGTAAAAGCCTGCCAGACAATGCGCTGTGAGAGCTTTTTTGTGTTGACATCAGCTTCCTTTCTGCCCTCCCCCCCCTCCTCTCTCCCCTCCCTTCCCCTTGTACTCTGATATTATCCTATTCATATCTTCCCTCCCCCTCTCTTTCTTTCCCTTTCCATCCCCTCCATCCTCGCCCCATCTCTTTCTTCTTCCGACTCTTTCGCTTCCCCGTCTCCCACACTCTCTCTTCCTATTTTGTTTTTTCTTGCATTCTTTCCCTCTTTTTCCTTTCCCTTTTCCCTCGCTGCCTTTTTCCCGTCTTTCCCCTCTTCTTCCTTCTCTTTCGCTTTTTACTCCCTCTCTTTACTGCATGTCTTTTCCCTCCGTCCCTTCTCGCTCCCTCTACTCTGTCTCATCTTCTTCTTCGCCCTCTTCTTCCCCTCTTTTCCCTCCCTTCCTCCTCTCCCCCTCTTCCCCTTCCCTCCTTACCTTCCCGCTCCCTCCCATTGTCACTCCCTCCTCTTCCCTATATTTTCTTCTTCCCCTTTATCCCCTTCTTCTCCCTTCCTCTCTCTCTTTTCTCCCCCTCTTTTCCCTTCCTTCCTCCCTTTCCTCCCCTCTTTTCCCCTCCTCACCCCCATCGTCACCTCCCCTCAATCCCTCGCCTATATGCACTGACGTTCTGGTTCCTTCAACGGCAAATAGGATTTCTGGAGGATTTCGACGTCGTATTCCTGATGTAGAGAATCTGTGCTCAACATATTGGACTCGGGATGGCGCAGGATCAAAAAGGATCTTGGGGAAAAATCCGACTGTGATATCTGGTGTACTCTCTTGTGTGTTTGGTTGGGGGTGGGTGGCTGTGTGTTATTCGTGGGGGGTTTGTTTATCTGCATGTGTGTATTTGTTGTTGGTGTTGTTGTTGTATGTTATTTGTTGTGTGTGTTCTTAGCATATGTTTGTTTGTGTGTTTATGTCCATGTTTACGGTATATGTCATTCTGTGCTAGGGTTTACGGCCTGCATCTACCTGTGTGTGTACAAATCCCTCTATATACCTGCACGTCTTTCGTACATACATATACACACATATTCCCTGTCCCTGATGCATGCATATATCCCTATACCATTGAGGCCCGGTTACCGTGTGTGTGGGTCCCCTTGCACTGGCCTTTACCACACTTGCTTCGAATAGTACAGCTGAAAGGGAAAGCCACGATGTAGTAAACTCCACAGTCACACAAGCGACTTCGGAAACTAGAGTGTGGAGGAAATAAACGTACTGTATATAACCATACCCTTTAAACGATAAAGTCTCTCGCTCTTTAATATCTTTGTTTTTTCTCTCTTTCTCTTTTATTGCGTGTGGAGGATGTATGTGTGTGGGTGTCTGTAGGTATTTGGAAGTAAATGTGTTCTATTTGTGTGATTGCTTGCTTCTGTGTGAGTATTTCGTATGTGTTCCTTTATTTCTGTGTTTGTGTATGTATATACTATATATGTATTTGTAGGTGTATGCGTTTATATATGGTTTATGTTCTTTGCATAGTATTAATTGTGTACCTGCATTCATATGTGGAATTCATGTCGAACAAATTGCAAGTAGAACAACGAAGGGAAGTGCAAGAAAACGCACGAATATATCGAAGGCTTTTTCACATTTAATGCCAAGATGCGAAAAGGCTTTCGGCATATTCGTGTGTTTTCTTATACTTCCCTTCGTTGTTCTGCATTCATATGTATACAGAAACTTATATATCCCTTCATGCGTGTGTCTGTGTATCACAAAAGTACGTCTGCCCCTGTGTCCCTATGTGTGCGAGTGTACATTAGTCAGGACACCCAGACAGCGGTAGACCTTTGGCCATTTCAGAGACCCATCAACTTTTTATTGTCCCTTTTCCCCACCATCCACCCCCATCCCCAACCCCCCACTCCCACTCCACCAACCATTGCGACGTTTTGGCCACCACTTACTCGCACGAATCAGTGGGCGGCGTTTGCATAATTGAAAGCCGCTCCTTCGCTGGCAGTTCCCCGAAAGGTTACCGTGGAGACTGACTGAACGGAGAGAGAGAGAGAGAGAGAGAGAGAGAGAGAGAGAGAGAGAGACAGACAGACAGACAGACAGACAGACAGACAGACAGACAGACTGACTGACAAAAAAGAAAAAGAGAAAATAAGGAGAGAAGGGAGGAAATCGGAAAGAGAAAATAGATAGGTAAAAAAATAATACTGGGAGAGGACAGGTAAAGGGCAGGAAGATATGAAAAAAAGAAAGCGAAATAAAAAGGAAAAGAGGTATAGTGAAGAGAGAGAGCAGGAAAAAGCAACTAAAGACAAAAAGAGAAAGGATGAAAAAAAAGATAGAAAGAGAAAGGGAGAGGAAAATGAAAACGTAGAAAAATGAAGAGAGAAAAAAGAAAGAGGGAGGAGAAAGGAATGGAAGAAAATGACAACAGCGACAAGCAAAGAAATGAGAGTAGACGGAGAGGAGAGTGGGACCGCCTTTTTATTACCAAATAAAGTAATGACAGCGCGCCACTAATCCTACAAGAGGCCCAGGGCGGCAGAGAGAGCGCCGCTAGCCTCAGAGAGCAAATCATAAAGAGTCTCAGAAGAGATCTACCATTTTCGCCTCGACGGTTGCCGAGCTTCTCCTCAAAGCCCGGAGGAACAACTTCGCTTTCGGAGTCGGGTTGGCAGCGCGGGAGCAATAACGGCGAGCAGGCCGTGGGATGTCGCTCATAACGGGACGAATAACAGGAGCATTAACAGTGGCGTATTTTGTGTGCGATGGGAATGTACTGAAGGTGAGTAGGTGTGTGTGTGTGTGTGTGTGTGTGTGTGTGTGTGTGTGTGTGTGTATGTGTGTGTGTGTGTGTGTGTGTGTGTATGTGTGTGTGTTTGTTGTGTATATATATATATATATATATATATATATATATATATATATATATATATATATATATATATATATATATGTATATTTATATTATATTTTTTTTTTTTTTTTTTTTTTTTTTTTTCAAGTGCCCTGTCCTACAAGGACGTTGGCGATCATGGATTTTCCATGATTTTCTTGGCAATTTAGAGCGGTGGTTTGCCGTTGCCTTCCGCCCGGTGTTTTCATCGAGTCACCATCTCTATTTACCCAGTTCTGGGAAAGTCACTGACTTGGGCTGCCTTGCCCACCCAGCGGCTAGGTAGGCATTCGAGGTGAAGTTCCTTGCCCAATGCAACAACGCGCCGGCCGGTGACTCGAACCCTCGAACTCAGATTGCCGTCGTGACAGTCTTGAGTCCGATGCTCGGCCACCGCGGCCTATATATATATATATATATATATATATATATATATATATATATATATATATATATATATATATATATATATATATATATATATATGGGGGGGTTGTTTGTGTGTATGCATGTATATATATACACATATATGTGCGTGTGTGTGTGTGTGTTTGTGTGTGTGATTGTCTCTTTCCATCTATCCATCGATCTGTTTGTTCTTCTGTCTATCGATCTATCTATCTCTCTAACTGTTCTCTCGCTCTCGGTCTCTCTCTCTCTCTCTCTCTCTCTCTCTCTCTCTCTCTCTCTCTCTATTTATCTATTTCTATCTCTATTTTCTCTCTCTCTCTCTCTCTCTCTCTCTCTCTCTCTATCTATCTATCTCTATCTCTCTGTCTATCTCTCTCTACTTATCTATTTATCTACTATCTATCTCTCTATGTTTTTCCCTCTTCCTCCCTCCCTACCTCTCTCTCTTCCTCTCTCCCTCCTTTTTTTTTTCTCTCTCTCTCTTTCTCCTGTTGCAGTCTACTACAGACTGGGTTTGATTACAGGCGAACTGAGCCTTTATGGCCTGACCTCTACGACTAAAAGCTTCCGCCTCGTTCATTTACGAAGTGAAGTTGATGGCTGAGGAGCAACGGCGTTTAGACATGGCTGCTTTGCTAGGTTACGCGAGAAAGAGCTGTGTTTGTTCGCTTGGGCGCAGCGGTTAATTTGAAATGGGGAAAGAGGGGCCATGATTGGTTGAGAGAGTTTAGTAGGATAGAGTGTCTGAGAATGTGATTGGTTCGATGGTCTGGAGAGTTTGATTGTGTGAGAAAAGGATTGGCTGTTCATTGTGGCAGGTTTTGGTTGAATTTGAATCTAATTAGAACGGTTTTGAAGGTTAAGAAAAGGATATTATTCTTAAATTCTATTATTCAATTATTATTGTTATTATTCAATGATCCGTAAGTATGTTAATATATTTGTTTGTTAATTTATACTCAGACCAAACCAAAAAACAAAAAAATATGGACAAAACTGTAGATTTCTTTCAAGAAATGTAGCATTTTGTTTGTTTGATTTTAAATTCTGTTAAGAAAGACCAGCGAGCTATAACATTTACTAAGCAGAAATGCCAAGATATTCC
>NC_051389.1:22574274-22576774 GCF_015228065.2 Penaeus monodon
GTGCATGCTTTGCATGAATATTTATATTCACATTCAAGTAAGATCCGTACATACAATGATTGCAGTATGTGCATCCATGGCTTACTATTTATATATGGATAATACTGTATTACATATGACTTTTAAGATGTGATATTAAAATGTTCTAAATACTGTTGCAAAAACCATTCCAACAAAAGTTAATCTACTTTCATTAATTTTCTTTTTTTCCCAGTGAAAGATCTACATTATTCATTTAATACATAGTATAATATTTTGTAAACCTGAGTGTGTTTCAGTTTAGATTGTCTGTTAAAGTGACAGAGACAGAGAGGGAGAGAGAGAGAGAGAGAGAGAGAGAGAGAGAGAGAGAGAGAGAGAGAGAGAGAGAGAGAGAGAGAGAGAGAGAGAGAGAGAGAGAGAGAGAGAGAGATAGAGGGAGAGAGGGAGCAAGGAAGGGAGCGAGAGGGAGGGAGAGAAAAAAGAAGGAGAGGCAACAGACAGACACAATCCCTTTTATCATCGCTTATCGCCCCGCAACAGAATCGTAAAATAGAGAGAAGTCTTCCCGAAACACACAAATCTCCTCACTCCGTTTCTTCGAGCCAAGCCATTTAAATACCCCCACCCCTCCCCCTCCCCTTCTGCATATCTATCACGCAGGATGATCCCACAAGCAAGTTATAGCCTCCAAATTGGTGCATTTATCAGTTGGCCATTTATCTCGCAAGCACATCGATGGCTTAGGCTAGGTGAGTGCTCCCCCTCCCCCATCCTGCCCCTTCCCTCCTCCCCTCCTCCCTCCCGTCCTCGCCGCCTTCCGAACGATCGCCAAGGCAGTGACTGCAATTGAGTTCCCGCTTGCTTGCCTGCTTGCAATCTCGTTATTTCCTGCTAAAGAGCCTCGGGTTGTCCGTGCTCCGTCGGATCACGGATTTTCGCACTTCACTGAGATACCTCCATTTTGTCTCACTTTTTAAAGAGTCTTTTTTTTTTTTTTTTCATTCTCTTTTTATATCCTTTATTGTTGTCTTATTTCTGTTTATATCGATGTGTTATATGTGTCAATTACTCTTTTTCTTCCCTTCGATATTCGCTATTTGCAATTCCAGGCACATAATCATAAAAAGCATTAGTGATATTATTCACTTAGGATCATACTTAGTTCCATACACTTAGATTTGAGTCCCAGTTAAGTTATTTAAGCTACACTATTGCCTTAGGATGAATGTCGTTTGTAATTCTCCTTAAGTCTGAAAATCGCTTGGGAAATAAGTTACGGAACTTCGAATAGTCTAAGGCATAAATATCATAATTCTGTGTGTATATATAAACTTCACATGCTAAAGATGAATACCAGATACGCTTACCTACCTAATTCTATTTTATTATCACATCTAGAACAAAAATAAATAAATAAATAAATAAAAATAGATGAAAAAACATCTACGGGAGCGGCACCAAGCACCCCCCACCCCCCACCCCCACCCCGAGCGAGTCCTTCCGGTGTCGAGCTCCATCTTGGCGACGAAGCGTTCTGAAAAGGGGGAGAATAAATCGCAGACTGCGTGAGGTCGCAACGTTGCTTTGGGAGTTACATTTACCCCTTTTTACTTCCCTTTTTTCATTCTTGTCTTTTTCTTTTCTTTTCTTTCTTTTATGGGTGGAATGGATGTTATAAATTATTTTGAGAAACCCTTGGGAGGAACGAGAGAATACATCTTGGCCTTCCTGTGATTGCAATGCTGTTATTCTCTCTCTCTTTCGCCTTCTCGTCTTCTCTTTTTTTCTTTTTCCTCTTTTCGTTCTTTTTCTTCCCCTTTGTCTTTTTCATCTTTTTTAATCATCCTTTTTCTTCTTCTTTTCTTCTTCTTCTTCTTCTTCTTCTTCTTTATCTTTCTTTTCTTCATTCTTCTTCTTCATCTTCGCCGTAATCTTTTTGTCTTCTCCTTTTCTTCTTCTCCTGCGTATTCTTACCTCTTTTTCCTTCAATTTATATCTATCTTTACCTTTAACCTTACTTTCATTTTCAACTTCATATCTTTATTCTCTTTATTCTTCTTCTCTTCTTTTTCTTCTTCTTCTTCTCCCTCTTTCTCTCTTGGTTTTATGTAGTAGTGGTTCTAGTGGTGTGATGATTCTTTGGAGCTAATGATGATAATGATGATAATAACTACAGCAAAAACAATAATAATAACAAAAAAACAACTATAGTAATGATCTCATTATAGTAATGATCTTTTTCTCTATAACTAAAGATGCAGAATCTGTAGGAACGAAGGCCGCGGCTGCGTGATTTTTTTTTTCTTCTTCTTCTTCTTTCTCTCTCTTGTTGCTTATTTCCCGTTTTTTTTTTATTTGTCATTTTTATGGACTGAACGATTTTTTTTCTGGGAAAGGTGAGAGAGGAAGAGAGAGAAGATAAAACGCTTGCTTGATGTGGCAATACTGCTTCTCTTTTCCTTTAGCCTTCTATTTTTATTTATTTTATTTCTTTATTTTTATTGTGATGTAAGGATTA
>NC_051389.1:22614829-22617329 GCF_015228065.2 Penaeus monodon
CTTCTTTCCCAGGATTCGATCTCACGGGACTGGCTCCCCAACAGCCGGACTGACCCATGATAACGGTGATGACGGTTATAACGATCGCTAGGTTTTGAATTTGAAATAAGTTTTTTGCAGTTAGGATAATTCATCTTCATTTTGATTCGTTTCATGTAAGTTTCAAGTAAGATATACCATAAAAAGATTCGAATGAATTTTCAGATCTAAAAAAAAAATGATGAGGTAAGAGGAAAAGACAATTAAGTTTTCAAAGGTACTGGATATTACTAATAAAGTCATGAGCTTGCAACATTAATTAAACCGAATCAAGCTCATTTCTCGTGAGTTATGCTATAATGTCTGCAGTTTCGGACTGGGTGGTAGTTCTGTCGTTTTCTGAAAAATGGATTGTGTAATTTAGATTTAGATAACAGGTATGGATATGCAAAATAGTGCATATTGAGAAACTATTTGATAATGAGCAAGTATTATTAAGTTCAATCTGATGAATCAAAATTTGAAGGAAGGATTTCATTATAAAAAAAAATACATATTAATGAAAATGTGCCAGATAATTAACATACTAATTAACAATTGATATGAATAAAAATTATATATATAGCACACTGGAAATATGTTAAGCCCGTGCTACAGTTAACTTAATTTGACTGGTTTCGTTACAAAAATTATTTATCCGATATTTTACCGTGTTTGTATTTCTTTAACTTACTACAAACTCAAATCCTCCGTGACATTCATCATAACCAACCCGCCTTCTTAAATCCTCCATGTCCCACTTTCACGAAACTTTCACGAAACAGGAAATTTATCAGCAAATTCATGTTCCCAAAAATGTCAGTAATATACGTGTCTCTCTCCCTTACTCACATTTGTATTTCGCAACTCGAGCTACGAGGGAAAATAAATCACAGCCTGACATTCTACCAACCTTGTATATACGACGCACATGAAGGGAAGCATCTTACCTTTCTCAACAGAGCATCATTAAGAGCCGAGTCGCGCTGTGTGACATGTACACCGTCAAATTTACTACTGCAAAGGGTGTTTTTTATGCTTTCTGTGCTACACTTCATCTGCATTCGCTGTTCCCCATACCAGTGGATTTGTTGGTTTTCCTCCTCTACTCCTGCTTCTTTTTTTTCTTTATCTCGTTTTTTTTCGTTTCCTTGAGAGATGTGTTTATTATTTTTATCATCATTCTCATCGCTATCACCACCATCATCATCATCATCATCATCATCATCATCATCATCATCATCATCATCATCATCATCATCATCTTCACCATTAATGTTCCTATCGTCAACATTAATGTCATCCTCATTATTATTCACTTCACATAATTTTGATATCTATCTCTCACTCTCTTTCACACCTCCTTATTCTCATTTCCATCCCTCTTCCTCCCTCCTTTCCCTTCCTCCATCTCTCTCTTTCTCTCACTCACTCTTCACAGTCTTATCCTTTTCATCTTTTTTTTTTCTTTCTTTCTTTTTTTCATTTCCTGACTGCCCATCACCGCTGCCACACCACACAGGCCTCCTTTTATCTCAACAGGGTTCTTCCTTTATCCAACGTTGCCATACGCCCCTGGGGGGGTCGGGGAGAATGATTTGTTTTTGGCGTCTTCGGTTTCTCAGTGGGCGGTGTGGGGTGGAGGTTAGAGTGGGGGGGGGATGTGTGACTGTTTGCGTGGGTGTGGGTGGTTGTAGTGTAGATGGGTGTGGGTGGTTGTTTGTGTAGATTGGTGTGGGGGTGGTTGGTTGTTGTGTAGATGGGTGTGGGTGGTTGTTGTGTAGATGTGTATTGGGTGTGTGTTTTGGTGGTTGTTGTGTTGTTGGGTGTGGGTGGTTGGTGTGTAGATGGTATGGGTGTGGGTGGTTGTTGTGTAGATAGCTGTGGGTGGTTGTTGTGTACATGGGTGTGGGTGGTTGTTGTGTAGATTGTATGGGTGTGGGTGTTGTTGTGTAACATGGTGTGGTGGTTGTTGTGTAGATTGGTGTGGGTGTGGGTGTTTGTTTTGGGTGTGGGTGGGTGTTGTTGTGTACATGGTGGGGGGTGGTTGTTGTGTAGATGGGTATGGGTGTGGGTTGTTGTTGTGTAGATCTGAGGTGTGGGTGGTTGTTGTGTACATGGGTGGGGTGGTTGGTTGTTTGTAGATGGGTATGGGTGTGGGTGGTTGTTGTGTAGATGGGTGTGGGTGGTTGTTGTGTACATGGGTGTGGGTGTGGGTGGTTGTTGTGTAGATTGGTGTGGGTGTGGGTGGTTGTTGTGTAGATGAGTGTGTGTGGTTGTTGTGTACATGGGTGTGGGTGTGGGTGGTTGTTGTGTACTGGGTGTGAGGGGTTTTTGTGTAGATTGTGTGTGGGTGTGGGTGGTTGTTGTGTACATGGGTGTGGGTGGTTGTTGTGTAGATGGGTATGGTGTGGGTGGTTGTTGTGTACATGGTGGGTGTGGGTGGTGTTGTGTAGATGGGTGTGGG
Organism: Penaeus monodon; assembly: GCF_015228065.2. Taxonomy (NCBI): domain Eukaryota; kingdom Metazoa; phylum Arthropoda; class Malacostraca; order Decapoda; family Penaeidae; genus Penaeus; species Penaeus monodon. The sequence goes on from NC_051389.1 coordinate 22,617,315, forward strand.
TGGTTGTTGTGTAGA
>NC_051389.1:22638116-22640616 GCF_015228065.2 Penaeus monodon
GTGTGTGTGTGTGTGTGTGTGTGTGTGTGTACTTATATGCGTATATATCTATCTATCCATCTATCTATCTATCTATCTATCTATCTATATCTATCTATCTATCTATCTATCTATATCTATCTATCTATCTATCTATCTATCTATCTATCTATCTATCTATCTATCTATCTATATATATATATATATATATAGGTTGTATATGTGTGTGTGTGTCTGAGTGTCTCTCTCTCTCTCTCTCTCTCTCTCTCTCTCTCTCTCTCTCTCTCTCTCTATATATATTATATATATATATATATATATATTATATATATATATATATATATATTTATACATATATATACATATATATATACACATTTTTTTTAACGGTAGGTTCATGTCTGAGCCGCCGTGGTCACAGCATGATACTTAATTGTAGTTTTCATGTTGTGATGCTCTTGGAGTGAGTACGTGGTAGGGTCCCCAGTTCCTTTCCACGGAGAGTGCCGGTGGTACCTTTTAGGTAATCATTCTCTCTATTTTATCCGGGCTTGGGACCAGCACTGACTTGGGCTGGCTTGCCCACCCAGTGGCTAGGTAGGCAATCGAGGTGAAGTTCCTTGCCCAAGGGAACAACGCGCCGGCCGGTGACTCGAACCCTCGAACTCAGATTGCCGTCGTGCCAGTCTTGAGTCCGATGCTCTAACCACTCGGCCACCGCGGCCTTATATATACATATATACATATATATACATATATATGTATATATGTGTATATATATGTGTTATATATATGTATATATATACATATATATACATATATATACATATATATACACATATATACATATATACATATATAATATATATATATATATATATATATATATATATATATATATATTTGAGTGTGTGTGCATGTGTGTGCAAGTATATTTTTCTTTGAAAATATATATATTTTTTTAATGATAGGATCTCATTCTCTGCTTAGTGTTTAGATAGTCTTCTCTATACAACAATATTGTAGAAAATTAGTAAATATGCCATATCTCTTGCTTGCATCTAGACACACCCATACACACAAATTTTCCATACACACACACGCAGACACCGTAATACAAATCAAATCATCTTTTCTGAATAGAATACAAAACAATATATATATATATTCGTCAGTCCAACCTTTATTAAATTCATACTGCGTTTTCCATACCCCCGAGACAACAACAACAAACAACAACAATTCGACCGAACTTCAAAGGCCTTGTATTTTTTTAATGCAAGGAAAATCTCTAAATTGCGCCCCTGCAATGATAGGGTTCAGGGAAAATGATTATGCCAATTACAGTTGAAGAAAAGTTACACACAACCCTCGACATGCCTTAGAGGAAATAATCAAATAAAAAGAAAGAAAGACACAGAGAGACAAATATAGACCAGACAACAGAAAGAGAGAGAGAGAGAGAGTGAGAGAGAGAGAGAGAGAGAGAGAGAGAGAGAGAGAGAGAGAGAGAGAAGAGAGAGAGAGGAGAGAGAGGAGAGAAGAGAGAGAGAGAGAGAGAGAAGGAGGAAGAGAAGAAAGAGAGAAGAGAGAGAGAGAGAGAGAGAGAGAGAGAGAGAGAGAAGAGAGAGAGAGAGAGAAAGAGAGAGAGAGAGCAGGAGCGAAAGAAAGATGCAGAGAGAGAGAGAGAGAGAGAGAGAGAGCAAGAGCGAAAGAAAGATGAAGAGAAAGAGAGCAGTTACACATAACCAAATGAAAGGAGGGAAGTAAGGCTGAGCTGTGTTTCCCTTTGCGAGCGAAAATAGATACCCTAATCTTCCCAGACTGCTTGCATGTGTGATGAGCTGAGATTAGCATTATGGGGTGGTTTTAGGAGTAAATGTTACGCTGATTCGTTTGTTGTTATCATTAGTGTCGTGTGTATCGATGGGAGATAAGAGAGGTGGAGAACTAGAGGGAAAGATAAGAAGGAGGGAAAGGAATGGGACGTAAGGAGTAAAGTAAAGAGATAAGAAGCTTACGGTTTATGGTTTAATGGAGAAGGAAAGAGTGAGAATGGGAGAGAGAGATAGAGAGAGAGAGAGAGAGAGAGAGAGAGAGAGAGAGAGAGAGAGAGAGAGAGAGAAGAGTAGAAAGAAAAAAAAAAGACAGAGAAACAGACCAACCAACCATCAAAGAACCTACAGAAAAGTCGAAAAGAAAAAGAAAAAAAAAACTAAATTAAAAGAACACCCTTAACCGTCCCCTCACCTCCCCCCCCCCAAAAAAAAGCAGAGATTAGAATAAAAAACACTGAATATATCAGACCCATCCACCCCCTTTTACCCGAGAAAGTTGAGAAAGAAATTAAGATGACGTTGTTCAGGCAAAGTTTACACAATTAACTGAAGATGTGTGGAGGGTTAGAAAAGGCCTTATGAAGAAGGGCAGAATGCAGGAAGCGCCTGTCTTTGCTTTTCACCCTCTTAGGCCAGAGGAAGGGGGGGGGGGAGGAGGAGGAGGGAGATGGATGAAGAGGGAA
>NC_051389.1:22645616-22655616 GCF_015228065.2 Penaeus monodon
GAGAGAAAACGCAAGATAATAAATACGGAGTGGAGCACAATTGGAAACAGCTGCGAGGTGCTTGGAAGCCGCGACTCCGATCAGCTGACTCGGCAAACGTCACAGGAGTCACAACGTCGAGAAAAATTGTGCGATGAAACGTTTCCAAAATTACCGGGAAAACATGACGACAAAAGAGACGTTTGGGACAAAGGGAAAAAGAAAGAAGGGTTTAACGAATTGAAGAATAAATGATGAGAGAGTATAAATGAGTAGATATTTATTCAGATTTTCTTTTTATTGGGGGGGGGGGGGGGAGGTGAAGGGGGTATTCCATGCGAGCTGCTTTTTTTTCTCTCTCTCTTTCTCTTTTGTTACGTTATTCATTTTATTGTGTGTGTGTGTGCTTTTCGAAAAGTTATTTTGTTCGTAAGTAATCCGTGTTTAATATCTTGAATTACGAATCTTGTTGTTTTTATTGCTCTTAAAAAAACAAATAAATGCTCTGTGTGTGTGTGTGTGTGTGTGTGTGTGTGTGTGTGAGTGTGTGTGTGTGTGTTTGTTTGTGTGTTTGTGTGTTGTGTGTGTGTTGTGTGTGTGTGTGTGTGTGTGTGTGTGTGTGTGTGTGTGTGTGTGTGTGTGTGTGTGTGTGTGTGTGTGTGTGTGTTTGTGCATGTGTGTGTGAATGTGTGTGTGACATGCATCTACATACAAATGGTTATGTCAAGTAACTCGTGAACGTATTTCTATGTAGAAATCCCCAACTTCCTCACAAGTGGCACCGACCACCTTCACCAAGCACATCCCTCTCCTTCGCCCGTCGGCTGCGTCTTCCTTCTGGTCGACGACATCTTTGCGTAACCGCCTGGCCCGACTTCAGGCAACTGTGGACGATATTTTTTTTACACATCTCTGATTAATTAAAGCTGTCGCGAAGGAGGAGGCCATCGTATTAGAATTTTAGATGAATAATTTGATTATGCAAAGGGCCTTTCGCATCGGATGGGAATTAGCGTTTGAGCAATGGAAAGAGAGAATGAGAGAGAGAGCTGTGTTGACAATTGACGAAGGCGATGCGCAGTGACCCAAAAAAAGGCGGGGAAAAGAACGCAAAAACAATCGTTTTCCATTTTTGTTTATCGACGTTTCTGATATACTTAATGATGCTGATTTTATTATTAATGGTATTTTTTGTCATTAACAGTAATCTATCTTAGTCTATTAATACTAGATTACTAATGGTAATCAGTGTCTTAACATTTTGTTAATCTTATTATGCTAGTCTTTCCTTGGTTTTAATATTCGTTGTCCTAGCCTTGTGTAAGTTTTGATAAGCATATAATCTTATAGATCGATGCACATATAAGAAAGTAGATAGATGTTAGTATTTTCAAAATGTATTTATATTCCAGATAACCATTAATTCCGCCATTGTTCAGTTCACTTCCCTATTAAATACGCTTCATTATGCAATTTGAAAGAGACAAAGTGCAAAATAACGTTGAAAGAAGTGTAATTTATGCGTTCCAACATGTGTTTTGCTTTTTGATAGGAGTGATTAATTTCCATGATGTTAGGTGAAAGATAATAGCAAAAACGAAATGTGTTGTACAGAATATCAGCTTTTTTATTAATATATAAGTATGAGGTTTTGCCTTTTCTCTTACTTTCCAGGAAATTCATATAATCTTGCGTGATTTTTTTTCTTTTCGTAGAAAAGAAAAGTGAGGTACACAAAGGTTTGTGTTAGATGTTTTTTACTTTTGTTGTTGTTCTGAATGAATGGAATAAAGAATTAATTATTTCAATGATGACTAGTTCAAATATAACTTTTGTGACAGAAAAAAGAAGTATGCTTACCACTCATTAGAAAGAGATATGCAATGTATGTGTATATATACGTATGTATGTATGTGTATGTATATATATATGTATATATATATATATATATATATATATATATATATATATATATAGGGTGTGTGTGTGTGTGTGTTGTGTGTGTGTGTGTTGTGTGTTGGTGTGTGTGTGTGTGTGTGTGGTGTGTGGTGTGTGTGTGTGTGTGTGTGTGTGTATATCATATATATATATATATATATATATATATATATATATATATATATATATATATATATATATATATAAAACAGTATATTTGAATAAAGGTATGTTACAGCCGACGCTCTGTAATACAATGGAAGAATTTCCTCTTCAAAATCCCCCAATCGGAATAGCCTCGAAATATATGACCATAAAGGTTTTCCAACGAAACCAATCATCATGACAACCTCGTTAAGCCAAAGAAATTACAACAACAAGTTAGTTACCCGTGTTAAACGACCCTCAAAGAAAACGGGGTCTTGCGCTTCGCTTGCTTCGCCATCTGTCGACAATATTCCTGACTGAAGTTATTACAAACTTTGTATCAATAGAACGATTTTTGGAAAGATTTCCTCTGTGTGCGGACAATGTTCGAACTTGATATTGATTGTTTGATATGATTGTTTGCACTCGTAGCGGTAGATTGTCTTTGTTTAAATGTTAGAGCTTGGAGATAATTCATCGGCGAATAATTGTCTTTGTATCTCTACACAAACTTGCTGTGTACGAGGAAAGTAGTGTGTGTGTGTGCGTGCATGTGTGGTGTGTGTGTGTGTGTGTGCGTGCTGTGTGGTGTGTGTGTGTGTGTGTGTGTGTGTGTGTGTGTGTGTGTGTGTGTGTGTGTGTGTGTGTGTGTGTCTTTGTGTGTGTTGTTTGTGTGTGCGCGCGCACGCGCTTTTTTTTTTACAGGCGCATCTCGGAATCACGACTGCTCTATATCAATTCATTTATTAATAAGCCGGTTTTCATTGGTTTTAAAAAAGACAGGTATTGGGTGGTATCCCCCCCCCTCTCTCTCTCTCTCTCTTTCTCTTTCTCTTTCTCTTTCTTTCTCTATCTCTCTCTCTCTCTCTCTCTCACACACCACACAGCATTTTTTTTTGAAAGAGCAATAAAAACAACAGATTTATAATTCAAGATATTAAACACGGATTTCTTACAAATTGACTTTTCGAGAAGCAATGTAGAGCATGTGCGAAACATCATAGGTGTTTTCTATTGTCCTTGACCGTTTCGTTAACGAAAATGGAATGACACTGAGTTAATCATTATTCTTATTGCTATGTTTTCGTTCATTCTATCATTACCACTATTCTTTATTTCTTCTTGTTTACATGTGTGTGTGTGTGTGTGTGTGTGTGTGTGTGTGTGTGTGTGTGTGTGTGTGTGTGTGTGTGTGTGCATATACATACATACATACATATGTGTGTATGTGTGGGTAGGTACGTATGCAAAAGAAAAAAAAAATACAAAAAGAACAAAGACTAAAATAAAAGAGTGAGGGATAAAGGAAAGAGAGGAGAACGTGCGTCGGCCTTTGTTGCAATGGAAAGCCGATAGTAAATAGAGAAGAGAAGAAAAAAAAAACGAATTGAAGAAATGAAGACCGAGACGAAGGGAACGAGTAAGACAAAATGGAACAAAAAGGAGATAAAGCAGTTGCAAAGAGAGTGAAAAACGGTTGCAAGAGATTTAATGAAATCGTTGAAATCAAAATTAATTCCTTTTGACGCGTTTAGAGTCTACTCTCTCTCGAAATATGTCTATCTGTCTATTCCTATCAATCTATCCATCCGTTTTGTATTTTCTTTGTTTACCTGTTTCTCGAAATATATAGCCATCTATCCAACTAGCTTCCTATCTATAATCCTGACTATCTATCCATTCGTCACGTACTCTCTCTCTCTCTCTCTCTCCATACACACACACATTGGCTAAACCGTCTATCTCGGTTGACGGCTCCCTTAAAGCCCAGGATGATGTCTCTTGGCCAGACAGTACTTCTACCGCCATGTGTAGTCCGTTGAGGTCGTGCTGAATTCAGAGTAGTCAAACTATATATACAGTCGTGATTACTTCGTTATCGTCAGCGGAAGACAAGACTAGAGAAGTTATCTGTAGAATAACAAGAGAAAGATATTAATCCTGCTCTAATTTATGTACAATGGACTGAGGACACAAGTTTTATTGACAATATAACTAAGACTAGGCGATTTTCTGGGGTGACAATGATATAACTACATTTCAGGGGCGACTACAGTATTACTACATTATCCCCCTCCTAGTGATGAGGAAGGAGGAACGATACAGATTTCTTTGGTTGAACATTCAAAGGCTAGACATGGTTTGGGAAATAGTAGGTACATCCAGCAAGTAAGCAGGATTAACTCGGTAAGTGGAGCCAAGGTCTGATTTGAGGCAGCCCCTGATGCCTAAAAGCACAAGAGGAAGAAAAGTAGTCCAGTCTACATGGTGATGAGCCATGAGTGATGATTTCAGCTGACGTTGAAAGCGTTCGACGAAACCGGTTGTCTTAGGATGGTAACTGGAAGTGCGTTAATGCCGAATTCCAAGCAGTCATAAGTTTGCTTCAAAGTTGCGACTCAAACTGACTTCCCCTGTCTGATGTTAAATTGGTTGGTACTCCAAATCTTGATACCCAACCAGCAATAAAGGCTCATGTAACAGTATCAACATCAATGTCAGCAAGAGGAATTGCCTCTGACCATCTAGTAAATCTGTCCACGCAGGTCAGGATGCTCCTGTATCCATTGGAGTAGGACAGTGGACCAACAAAATCAACATGAACATGGTCGAATCTAGAGGTAACAAGTTTGAAGGGCATTGGAGTAACTGTATGGAGAGTTACCGAGGAAGTTTGACACTTATTATTGCAAGAACGTGTCCAGTTTCTTACACCTTTGTTGATACCAGTCCAGATGAATCTAGAGATCAGAAGATGCTGTAATGCATGCACACCAGGATGGGAGATGTCATGGAGTTGCTGGAAGATGGTATGTCGATATTTTTGAGGTGGATATGGACGAATGGTGTCTGTTGAGACATCAGCATACAGGTCTACATCTGTTCCAGGAACTTTAATTTTCTTCAGTTAAAAAGCAGAATTATCTTTCAGTTGCTGGAAGAAAAGCTGTAGAAGGATCGTCTTGTCAAGACTAACACACTTGTCAACAAGGAACTTCTTCATTCGACGTAACAAATCAGTTTTTTTTTTCTTTCTTTCTTTCTTTTTTTTCTTTTTTTCTGAGCTCCTCCTTGCTGAGAAGTTCCTGAAGTCTGGTAGTAATGAAAGATTCCAGTCTCGACAGCAACGCAGTCCTCTACACTTCATATGGTATATCCGATAGCGCAGCAATCGAAATGACATCTGAAACTTAAGGCAAAACTTCTGGAGGAAGGAGAGATGTTGCATGACTTGATGGCACTTTTGCCGATGCGGTATGCTTTAAAACAACAGTCGAGGATGACGAACCACATGGATGGGTCATGACTGCAGAAAGTCGATATTCGGAATGCTTTGATAGATGTAATGTCATCTTCTTTTGGTGTTGTTAGAGGTAGCAGCGTCGTTTTAGATTTCCCCGTCGAACACTGATGAACTCTGGGGTCACTAATTTATTGTCTAGTTGTTTGTCACTAGTGTGTTTGTTATAGAGACGTGGCTAAACCATTTATCTCAGTTGATGGCGGTATTGTCCCTTAAAGGTCCGTTAAAGTTTATCGTCAGTGAAACTAGAAGATTTTTGTATAATATTCAATTTTAAACATTGATTCCGTTCTAGTGTCTTATATTCTTCCATTTCCTGAGAATACTTATATACAATGAACTGAGGACTTGCAAGTAATTTTGACCACATAATTATGTAAAGAAATAAATATTTGTCAATTAAATATAAAAAGATTATATATTTTACAAAGTACACATATCAAGAGTTTTTATTGTATGAAAAATAAATAAAAGTAAACCAGAAATTCGTGACTATGCGATTTTCAGGGAAGACTATGATATAGCTACATTTCAGGGGCGACAATGATATTACTACATAAGTATATATGTATGTATATATGTGTGTGTGTGTGTGTGTGTGTGTGTGTGTGTGTGTGTGTGTGTGTGTGTGTGTGTGTGTGTGTGTGTGTGTGTGTGTGACTTTCTCTTCCTCTATAAACGTAATGTGACACTGCATATTGCTTTTTCTCTGTTTAGCACACGCTACACACAAAAAAACAACGGCGTATAGCATAAACGGATTTGGATCTGAAAAAAGAAAGAAAGAAAAAGTTACGGCCGGCTGAGTGGCAAGGAATCCGGCGGGAAACCTCCAGCGTTGAAGGATACATAAAGATACATCAGGATGGCTTTTAACGTCCGGTTCATAGGCTAGGAAGGGAGTGGTAGGTTGTGTTGTGTGTGCTGTGGTCCTGATACTGGAGATACATATACTTCGAACACATGTGCAAGTCGATTTCGAGGTACTGGCGCACACAGACGGGGTTGCACATAAACACAATAATACAGTTAAAATTTCTCTTTTCTTCCACTCCCTCTAATATTTCTCTAATTCACATAGCTCTTACTTTCGAGAATTATTCTACTAGATCCATTTTTCCCTTCCCCACCAGTTCTTGATTCCCTCAGTTCTGCCCCCTCCCCCCCATAAATAATTCCCCCACTTCCCTTTCAACCTCCGCAAAATATACCGTTATTCCCTGCCCTCCTCTCTTCTCCTACCAATATTTCCTCCCCTCCTCCCCGCTATCCCATTTTTCCCTCCTTTCTTCCCCTCTATCCCTCCTTTCCTCCCTTTCTCCCCTTTTCCCCCTCTTCTTTTCCATTCCTTCTCCCTTCCTCTCCTCCTCCTCCCCTTCTCTCCTCTTCTCCTCCCCGTTACCCTTCTTCCCCTCCCCCCCTCTTCCCCTCTATCAGCCTGCCGTGTTCCCCAACCCTCTGAGGCGCAGAGAGCGTTCGTTTCTGGGCAACACTTGAGCGTGAACGGACCCCCCCCCCGCTTCCCCCAGACACCTGAAGCCATTGATATTCAATATAACAAAACGAGCGACGGGAGGCTCCTGCCCGCCCTGCATACTGAGCTGCTCGCCTGTGGGGTGTGGGGGCGGGGTGTATGGGTAAGGGTGGTTTGTGGGGGTTTGATGGGGCGAGGGGGTGAATGGGGGTTGTTTAAACGGGGCTGTTGGGATGAGGGTACGTGGGATGTGGGGGTGGGGTGTATGGAGGGATGGTCAGGGGTGGGAGTGTGTGGACTTGAAAGGTGTAGGAAACAGGGAGTGTGTGGGTGCTGAATTGTTTGGGGTGGGGATGGGGGGGGGGGGTTACGGCGCAAGGGGGTGTGGGGGTGGGTGTTGTGAGGCAATGGGGATGTTTCTGAGTTTGATGGCTGCCAGTGGTTTGTGCAAGGAATATGTATCTGTATAGTATAAAGGCATGAAAGAAAAAGAGTGGGAAGGAGAGAGCTGGGCAAGGAGGATGGGGGAGGAGCAGGTGTAATGATATCGGGAGGATGTGTGCCCACGCGGAAGGCACTGGTTTAATTCTTGGGCGTTGAAGTTAAAGTTGTCGCAGATTCTATACTTCATTACTGCAGGAGATTGGAGGCCGGTGTTCAGAAGACAGGCGTGGCAGGGGCGCCCAGGGAGGAGAGGGGCGTCTTGCCTTGCCCGCGATGGCCAGCGGTCTTTCTCGACTGCTCAGGAATAAGTTTGATTATAAACATTTCAAAACGTAATATATGAAAGAAGTTAAACGAACACAAATTTAGATACATATGGTCACATGATTGTATCGTGATGAAGAAACAAGGGATATCATATATACTATGGTATGTGAAAAGAAAGTTATGATCTTCCCAAGACTAAAAACTTTCGTGATAGGGAGACAGAACTGTTGAGTAACATGAAACATAAAAATATCTGAATATCAGTAATATTAGCGATTACATACATAGTGATTCAGAACAATAATTTTATTAAGATTTTTTTTTTTTGTGTGTGTGTGTATAAAGATATAATTATACACAAAAACATCAGAATTACAGCTTGGGAAATGCTTGCGAGCAATAAGGGTTGGATTGGTATGTTGTAAGTACTCTTCGTCGCTGTCCCGGCTGTAGCCCTGTCGGAGTCGGTGAAGGGCAGTGGAATTACTGTAAGGCTGGAAGCAGCTGGCTTCTCTGGCATGTTAGGCAAGAGAGGTCATGAGAACAAGTCACTGGAGAGAGAGAGAGAGAGAGAGAGAGAAGAGAGAGGAGGGGGGGGGGAATAGAGAAGAGAGAGGGATGGGCGTGAGGCGAGAGAGAGACGGGGGTACAGAAAAGAGAGAGAGAGAGAGAGAGGAGAGACGGAGAAACAGAGGGAAAGGGACAAATAAATAAATAAATAAAGAGAGGGAGATAGAGAGGAACAAGAAAACGAAGAAAAGAAAAGAACAAGAAAAAGAAGGAAATTAAGATACATTTACGAAAGGAAAGACTTATATCTTCCTAATTAACAGTGATTATTTTTGTCATTAAAAGTTATGTAACACACTGACAAGCGCCTGTAATTTCCAGCAGTATGTTTGTATAAGTATAAACATATTTAATTGTGTTTGTATGTATGTATGTGCGTGTATTAAGTGCTTTGAAATAAATGAGCAGTTACTAGTAAACTTATATATCTATTTTTTAATGTGTATATGTGTGTATTTTAACGATCGAAACACTATCTATCTCTAGATGTGTTTCTGTATGTATGCATGTGTCCCTCAAAGTAATCATATTCTAACAAATGAAAATAGAACACATAATGCTGGTCAATAGTTTTATAAAAAAAAAAATTGTTTCCATTTTATTAAGTCGGTGTTAAAAATGACAGTTAAAAACGCTGCCTAGAATAAAATGTTACAAAGCCAAAGGTGAGCCAATAAATGTTATAATTTTCATATATACTCCGAGAGGCGATCGACATATTTCCATTTATGCAACAGATAGACCCTCCATTGCACAGAGCATTGCAGCATCACGAGTAGCAGCAGATCTACAACATGTTAATTGCACAAATCTGTTGCTGTTGTCAGGAAAACGCGTGTAGAATGCCATAGGTATGTAGCCAGGTTGCTACGGGTCTCCGCTTCCGTGTTAAACTGCTCTCTCTCTCTTTCTCGATCGCTCTTTCTCTTTCTCTTTCTCTTTCTCTTTCTCTCTCTCTCTCTCTCTCTCTCTCTCTCTCTCTATATATATATATATATATATATATATATATATATATATATATATTATATAATATATATATATATATATATATGTATATATATATATATATATATATATATATATGTATATATATATATATATATATATATATATATATATATATATATATATATATCCTCCTCTTTTAAATGTTCTTCTTACTCTTCTTCCTGTTACTGAAAATAGCAGAAAGTATCGCAACAAAAACATCAACAATAGCAAAATCGACGACATAAACACAAGCAACAAAAGCAACAATAGCAACAAGATCATCATCATTAATGTAAATAACATCAACAGCAATATCGACATCAGCAACAATAACAACATCAACTTCTACTGCATCATCAACATCGACAATATCATAAAAAAGCAACATCGCCAACAACTCTTCATCATTATCGCCAACAACAACAGCAAAAACAAGCAACATCGACAACAAATCATCACCATCAACAGCAACAACAACAATATCATCAACAACATCAACAACTCATTATCATCACCAGCACCTAAAACAACATCAACAACAACAACAAGCAACATCAACAGCAGATGTCGGAATTCCCAACGAAGGACAGAGTGCCGTCGAGTGCCCTGTTAGCATAATGGTTGCACAGGGACGCTGCAAAGTACAAGTTCCACTGGTGGCACTTCCTCCCCTATCCTCTCCCCTTGGCGCTGCCCCCTGCCCCCTCCCTTCCCTCCCTATCGGTTACCCATTCTCTTTACTATTACTTTTTACGACCTTTCTTCATTCGCCTCTCCCTCCCATCCCCTTTCCTCCCCCCCTATTCCTTGCCCTTTTTCCCCTTTCCTTTCCACTTCACCCTGTTTTCCCCTCCCATATCCCTTCTCCCTTTCTCTACCCCTTC
>NC_051389.1:22660616-22663116 GCF_015228065.2 Penaeus monodon
CGACCCTTTTTTCCCCTTCTCCCTCTTCCACCTCCTCTCCCCACCCCCTTACCCACCGATCACATTCTGCCCTTTCCCCGTCCTCGCCCTCCTTTCCTCGCCCCCCTTTTCGCCCCTCTCAACCCCCCCCCCCTCCACCCTCGCTCAACAGGAGCCAACTCTCGGCGCGTCTTTCGAGATATTCCATCCAGCAGACGCGACCTGTGAGAGATTGTTTTCCGTGCCGCCGATAGACCTTGTTTTTCGTATCGGTGAGTCGAGTCCACGGATGTAGAAAATGAGCTTCTTTTTTTCTTTTTTCTTTTTTCCTCTTTCTTTTCTCCTTTTTTTTCGACTGAGCGAGAGGGTCATTTTCATATTCATGAGCGATGGATTGGTCGACGTTAGCGTCTGTCTTCCCCCCGAGTGGTCTCGTTGGCAACCCGGGGGAGGAGTGCATGCGGCGAGAGTAAAGGTTTCTTGTTTTTACTAACTTAAGTTCCTATTAACATTTGCATCAGCTAATTGTGGTATTTATGATGGTGGCGATTTGGACATTATTTATTGCAGCGTTTGTTACAATAATCACAAAGTGATGATAAAGATGATAACATTATATTGATATGAGAAATTGCACCAGTAGCAGTCATGCTATGATAACGATAATAGCAATAACGGAAATACTAGTAATAGTGATGGTAATGATAATGAGAGTGATGATGAGGCAAAGCAAGAGGTCGCATACATGAATATGTGAATTTAAACTAGAAAATACTCAGAGAAGGCAATTCCACACACACTGATTTTTACATTCATACATACATAGATATAGTACTGTGCATACAGTAGATATATATATTTGTATATATATATATATATATATATATATATATATATATATATATATATATATATATATATATATGTATATATATTGTATATATATATATATATATATATATATATATATATATATATATATATATATATATATGTGGTGTGTGTGTGTGTGTGTCACCATCTCTATTTACCCGGCACTGACTTGGGCTGGCTTGGCCATCCAGTGTGTGTGTATATATAAAAACACAGATATAAATAAATATATATATTATATATATATATATATATATATAGATAGATAGATAGATAGATAGATAGATAGATAGATAGATAGATAGATAGATAGATAGATATAATATAGATATAGATATAGATATAGATATAGATAGATATTTAATGTACGTTTAATATATATATATATATATATATATATATATATATAATATATATATATATATATATATAATATAGTATATTATACACATACATATTCGTATATATAAATATATATATATATATATATACGAATATATATATATATATATATATATATATATATATATATATATTATATATAATATATATATAAACGTACATTAGATATCCTCTCTCTCTCTCTCTCTCTCTCTCTCTCTCTCTCTCTATATATATATATATTATATATATATATATATATATATATATATATATATATATATATATATATATATAGAGGGGCCGCGGTGGCCGAATGGTTAGAGCGTCGGACTCAAGACTGTCACGACAGCAATCTGAGTTCGAGGGTTCGAGTCACCGGCCGGCGCGTTGTTTCCCTTGGGCAGGAACTTTACCTCGATTGCCTACCTAGCCACTGGGTGGCCAAGCCAGCTCAAGTCAGTGCCGGGTAAATAGAGATGGTGACTCGATAAAAAAAAAAAAAAAAAAAAAAAAAAAAAAAAAAACACCGGGCGGAAGGCAATGGCAAACCACCGCTCTAAATTGCTAAGAAAAAATCATGGAAGCCCATGATCGTCAAGGACGCGGTGGCGGAATAGTTAGAGCGTCGAACTCAACACTGTCACGACGGCAATCTGAGTTCGAGGGTTCGAGTCACCGGCCGGCGCGTTGTTCCCTTGGGCAAGGAACTTCACCTCGATTGCCTGCCTAGCCACTGGGTGGCCAAGCCAGCCCAAGTCAGTGCTGGTCCCAAGCCCGGATAAATAGAGAGAATGATTACCTAAAAGGTACCACCGGCACTCTCCGTGGAAAGGAACTGGGGACCCTACCACGTACTCACTCCAAGAGCATCACAACATGAAAACTGCAATTAAGTATCATGCTGTGACCACGGCGGCTCAGACATGAACCTACCGTTAAAACATACATATATATATAATATATATATATATATATATATATATAGAATATAATATATATATATATATATATATTATATATATATATATATACACACAATATATATACATATATATATATATATATATATATATATATATATTTATGTGTGTGTGTGTGTTGTTGTGTGTGTGTGTGTGTGTGTGTGTGTGTGTATACATATGTGTGTGTGTGTGTGTACACACACACACACACACACACCACACATACACACACACACACCACACACACACACACACCAGATATAAATATATATATATATATATATATATATATATATATATAT
>NC_051389.1:22668116-22670616 GCF_015228065.2 Penaeus monodon
AGAGGAGAGAGAGAGAGAAGAGAGAGAGAGAGGGAGGAGGAGGAGAGAGAGAGAGAGAGGGGGGGAGGGAGGAAGGGAGGAGGAGAGAGAGAGAGAGAGAGAGAGAGAGAGAGAGAGAGAGAAGATGAACCAGCCACCAGCGGCGTCAGAACCACCCAATACGGTGTCAGGAAATTGAATGTGCCACCAATGACAGCCAGCCGTTGCCCTCGCGGTGGGCAGACAAGGGGAAGAAAGGAAGGGGGAGAGGGGAAGGAAGGAGAGGGGAGAGGGGGAAGATGGGAAGAAAAGGGTTGCGGGGGAAGGGGGGGGGGAGTGAAACAAAGAGGAAGATGTTGAGGAAAATCTAGAGAGGGAAGAGGCAAAAGAATGAAAGGGGTGAAGAGATAAAGAAACGAAGAGGGGGAATAGAGAAAGAGGTAGTGAAAGTATGTGAAGGATGAAAAGGAAAAAGAAAAAAAGAAGGACGGGAAGAAAGGAAAAGAGGGTAAGGAGAATAAAACGAAAGGGGATGAAAATAATAAAGAAAGAGGACGGAAGTAAGAGGAGAATTAAAGAAAGGAGACGAAAGGAACAGGCGATTGAGAAAAAGAGAAAGAAAAGACAGAAAAGAGAGAGAGAGAGAGAGAGAGAGAGAGAGAGAGAGAGAGAGAGAGAGAGAGAGAGAGAGAGAGAGAGAGAGAGAGAGAGAGAGAGAGACGAGAGAGAGAAGAGATAGGAAAAGAGATTAGGAGAAGGAGAGAGAGAAAAGAGCGATGAAGGAGAGACAGAGAAAAACAAAGAAGATGAAAAGATGGGGAAGGATAATGAGAGAACAAGAACGATGAGGAAAAGAGATTATGGAGAGGGAAATGAAAAGACTGATGAAGGGAGAGAAGAAATAAACAAAGGAAGAAATAAAAAAAAAAACGTAAGATTGGGGAAAAGAGAATAAAGTGAGAAAAAAACGATACCGAGAGCGGGAAAGAGAGAAGTATGGAAGAGGGAAATGAGAAAAAAGAAGGATGGAAAAGGAGGAGAGAAAGAGAAAAAGAGTCAATATAGGAAAATGAAAAGAGGAGAAGAAGAGATAGAAGAAAGTAGGAGAGGAAAGCGTAAAAATGAGAAGAGAAGAAAAGAAAAAAAGAAGCAAGGAAAGAAAAATAAGGGAGAGCAGAAAGGGAAAAAGGAAGAGTAGAATTAAAAAAGATGTGTGGAGAGAAACGAAAACGAAGAGAGTAAAAGGAGAATAGAAAGGAAGAGAGGAGAAGAGGAGATAGAGGAAAGAGAGACTAAAGAAAGAGAGGAAAGAGTAAAAATAATGAAAGAAAGAGAAACAAAAAAGGAAAGGCAGAGAGAACAAAGACCATAGAAAAAGAGAGAAAAGGGAAAAGAGAAAGGAGAGATAAAGAAGAAAGGAAGAAAAATAGAAAAGGATAGAAAAGGAAGAAAATGAAAAGAGGAAAAGGGGAAAGATCGAATGAGGAAAAGACAGATTGTGGGAAAAAAAGGGGAGAAACTAAGTGAGAGAGAAAGAATAAGAGAGAGAAACAGACAGACTGAGAGAGAGAGAGGAAGGACAAAGAGGGGAAAGAGAGAGAGAGAGAGAGAGAGGAGAGAGAGAGAGAGAGAGAGAGAGAGAGAGAGAAAGGACAAAGAGGGGAAAGAGAGAGAGAGAAGAAGAGAGGAGAGAGAAAGAGAGAGAGAGAGAAAGAGAGAGAGAGAGAAAAGAGCAGAGAGAGAGACGAGAGAGAGAGAGAGAGAGACGAAAAAAGAGGGAAAGTGAGAGAGAGAGAGAGAGAGAGAGAGGACAAAGAGGGGAAAGAGAGAGAGAGAGAGAGAGAGAGGAGTGCAGAAGGGAAAGCAAGAAATCCGCAGCCAGCAGCGCGTCATGCAGACCCCTTCGACGGAGCCAAATCAGCTGGGCGTTTTGGATGCGACCTCTGCATGGCAAACAGGACTGTGTTGTTTTCTTCCGTCGGGGGAGCATGGGGGGTGAGGGGGGTTTGTGGCGCTTTAAAGACAGAGAAACAAAAAAAAAAAAAAAACAAGATGATGATAACAAGAGGAAGGTAGGAGGAGAAAAGAGGGAATGGGAGGGGGGGCAGAAAAGAGGGGGTGGGAGGAAGGGGAATGGGAGAGAGGGGGTGATGGGAAGGCTGTGGGAGGGTAGGGTAGTAGGGGAGAAGGGGACAATGAGGGAAAGGGTGGGGTAGGAGGAACTGGGGAGTTATAAAAAAAGGAGGAAGAGGAGGAGGGAAAGTAGGGGATAGGAAGGTAAAGAAAGAAGAGAGAAGGTAAAGAAACGAGTCAAAAACGGAAGGAGTTTGTGGAAGGTAAGAGAAAAGGATAAGGAGGTAAAGGAGATGGGAAAAAGTAAAGAGAGAATGAAGCTAATAGGTAGGAAGATGGAAAAGAAGAACAAGGAAACAGACAAAGAGAAGGAGAAGGAACCGAAAGGAGAGGCAGACGAAGAAACGACTAGGCTAGGGGAACAAGAGAAACCAGAGAAAAGTAAGAC
>NC_051389.1:22690616-22695616 GCF_015228065.2 Penaeus monodon
TGCCTCTCTCTTTAGTGGCTTTTACCAGAGGCTTCTTTCCGGGAAGTGTTAAGACGCCGGATCATTATGTATCGAGGTAAAGAGGTTAGGGTACTTGGGGGGTGAGGGAGAGGGAGAGGGAGAGAAAGGGAGAGTGAGGGAGAAAGGGAAAACAGAGGTGAGGAGATGGAAGAGAGAGAGAGAGAGAGAGAGAGAGAGAGAGAGAGAGAGAGAGAGAGAGAGAGAGAGAGAGAGAGAGAGAGAGAGAGAGAGAGAGAGAGCGAGAGAGACAGACAGACAGACAGACAGACAGACAGAGAGAAAGAGAAAGAGAGAGGGGAGAGACGGGCGAGGATGAAAGAAGTGGGAGAGAAAGGGAAGGGAGAGAAAGAAATGAGGAAAGACATGACTAAAGACGGCGAGGAAGACAAAGACGTGGGTGTGCGATGGGATGAAAGCACTGGAAGCCATAATCGCCCCAAACGACCAGACTTACTCTTTGCCAAACAGTCCGTTATATGTGCATGTGTGTACCCAAGACCCAGTCACTAAAAGATGCACTTGAGGAAAACCGTACCCCCCCCCCCTAGAGATCGACAATGTCGTAACATCAAAGATCTAGTATCTCTGTCACAAAGTAGAGACAAATATAATCAAATAGTAACAGCCATTTCATACTTTTGTAATCGATTGTTACTATATATTCAAATTCTATTTTCGATGGCCCTTTTGATTCAAGTGTTACAATAGCTATCAATAGTAATACCAAAGATATTCAGATGCTTATAGAAATCTAAACATGACTAATAGCTATGCCGTTTGGGCAGGTAGAAGTGTCCAAAACCACAGACATTACAGCTATACTGATTTTTGCAATGTAAAAGCCAAAAAGAGGAGCTCATCCGGAACTGTAATCATACTATTTGGCATCTCAGAATCCACTTTTTTTCAGGTTCCTCAGATATCCAATACAGAATAATTAGTTCATGCTCAGTTGAACTTTGGAATAATGGGTTGATAGTCGTGAAAATTTACGATTTTTTTCCTCTCTCTTTCCCTCTCTCCCTCCCTCTCTCTTTCCCTCTATCTATACCTCTTCTATCTCTCTTTCTCTTTCCCTCTCTCTCTCCCTCTTTCCCTCTCTCTTTCTCTCTATCTCCCTCTACCCCCTCTCTCAATCTTTCTCTCTCTTGTAGAAAAGGTATGAATGAGAATGAATATCTTCACAATACAAGAGATGTATTTGACCGGTTTCGATTGCGCCTTCGTCAGAAATACATGTATTTCTGACGAAGACGCAATCGAAACCGGCTAAATACATCTCTTGTATTGTGAAGATATTCATTCTCATTCATACCTTTTCCACATTTGTCAATATGAATACGGTTCATCTCTCTCTCTCTCTCTCTCTCTCTCTCTCTCTCTCTCTCTCTCTCTCTCTCTCTCTCTCTCTCTCTCTCTCTCTCTCTCTCTCTCTCTCTCTCTTTCCTTCTCCCCCCCTCTTTTTTATACTTTTTAGATTAAAAGTTAGATTAAAAACTTTAAAAGTTTAGATAAAAAATACAAGGACGCAATCGGTATGAATCAATCATGGTATGTCATCAAAACAACAAATACCTTTTGGTGTTCCACAAGGGTCTATTTTAGATACGATCCTATTTACAAGTTTCATAAATGATTTATCAACAGAAGCCCATAACTGCCGATGATTCACAATTTCTCCATAGTGACTCAGTAAATGATTTAAATATATTAATAAGAAACACTGAGCACACTCTTACACAAGCAAAATTATATTTTGACAATAATGGCCATAAACTAAATCCACAAAAAACTCAATGTCAAACCGAACACTTCAGTGAATAATCTCATGACATTTGAACCAGAAAACTTTGCTGCAAGAGTAGCATTAGCTAATAGCAGTAAACTTGATCACATCATCCCGCATATCCAAAAATTAAAATGGTTAAAAGTTCATTTTAAATGCAGCTATGACATATGTGTATTTATTTACAAACTCATTCATAAGAATTATCCGCAATTGTTAATGCCCTTGCAAACTGTAGGGAACACATCAGGTGTCCAGACACGTCAAGTAAATTCTCTTTTTGTTAAGAGATCGAATACCGATACAGGGGCACAATAATTGGAAATACGTGAACCCAAATTATGGAACATGCTACCACCTAATATAAGAGACATTAACAGCTTCTGTAATTTCAAAACGCAATTAAAAGAACACCTCTTAAGTAATCAACTGTAAATATGAATGTATTTGTGTAAAGAATAATCATTTTAATTAAATGAAATAAAGCATATTGACTTTTTTTTCGCTTTACCTCTCTCTCTCTCTCTCTCTCTCTCTCTCTCTCTCTCTCTCTCTCTCGCTGGCTCGCTCGCTCGCTCGCTCTCTGTTTTTTTCATTCTTTCTCTCATTATTTCATTGTTTCATTCTCTCTCTCTCTCTCTCTCTCTCTCTCTCTCTCTCTCTCTCTCTCTCTCTCTCTCTCTCTTTGCACCTCATCCATCCCCTCTCCTCCTCAGCCTCTCAGCGTTTCATATAAAGGAATATCTCTGCCTCGCAACGCAACATTTATCAGCGTTTCCTCTGCCTGTCTGTTTTTACTCCCCCTCCTTCTCCTCCTTCGTCCTCCCTCTCCCTCCTCTCCTCTCCTCCCCTCCCTACCCCCTCCCTTCGCCCCCCAACCCCTGACCCTTTCTCCTCCCTTGCACCACCGTACCCCCCCCCCCCGAGTCCCTTCGTACCTATCCCCATTTTTCACTCTCTCCTGCACCTCTTCCTTCCACACTCTCCCGTTCTCCCCCACCCTATCACCCCCCACCCTTCCCCTTCGTCCCCTTCTTCTATTGGCTATCCCCATCCGATTTTCCTCATATTACTTCCTTTCCTTCTAAGTTATCCCTACCACCTTTATTCCTTCCCACCCCCACTTCTTGCTCCCTTCCCCTGCCACCTCTTCTTTAACCCCCTCCCCTCCCCCTCTTTCCCCCCACCTTTTTAACCCTGCAGCTCAACTCCTGCACTGGCCGTTCACTCACCATTTTCTCTTAGCTCTCTCACGCCCACCTCTTCCCCTCCCCTCTTAATCCACCCATCCTCCTCCACCTCCACTTCTTCTTATCTCTTTCCCCTTCCCCTCTATCTCTCCTTATCTTCCCTCCATCCTCGCCTCTTCCTGCCCCCTTTCCCCTCTCCCACCCCTTCCCCGTTTCCCAACTTCTTCCCTGTTCCCTCAAACTCTTTCCCAACCTCTTCCCCATTCCCCATATCTTTCCTCCGTTTCCCCCCCCCGTTCCCTTCTCTTCTCCATCCCCCAACCTCTCCCCCTTTTCCTTCACTTATTCCCCCACTTCCTCCCACCTCTTCCCCCTTCCCCTCCACCTCCTCCCCGTTCCCCACCTCTCCCCTGTTTCCCCTCCACCTCTCCCCCACGCAGGAGTCATCTGGCTTGGAAGGATAGACTGGCCTCGATCCATCATGGCGAACGGAGGGCGAGTTCCATTGGCTGCCGGCCCGAGGGTTGGGGGAAAAAAGCGAAACGCGGGGGAAAAAGAATGGAAAAGGGGGACTAAAACAAAAAGGCGGGGGAAAAGGGAAAAAAGGAGAAAATGGGGCTCAAAAATAGAAACGGGTACAATAGAAGGAGGAAAAATTGGGTAGCAAAATAAGTAATAAGATAAAGAAAGCTAAAAAAAAAAAAAAAATAGATAAAAAAAATAATAAATAAATAAAAAGAGACTTATAGAGAAAAAAAAATAAAAATTAAAAGTAAAAACGGAAGCAAAAGAAAGAAGATACGGAAAAATAAAGAAAGAGGTGATATGGAATCTCTTTGAATAAAAAAATAAATAAATAAAATAAAATAAAATAAAATAAAAGAGTAAAAGAAAACATACAGTGAAAAAAGAAAGGCAAAAGATAAAAGAGGAGGGGAAGGGGAGGGAGAGAACGAGGGAGGGAGGGAGAGATGGAAAAACAGACAAACAGATAGAGGCAGAGAGACAGATTGACACAGATATTATCATAAGGAAAGGCAAGGAAGAAAAAAGAAAGAAAAAGGGAAAAGACAGCACGAAGGAAGGATAAAGCCAGCCGAAGAAAGGGAGAAACGAGAAAGTGAAAGAGGAGATAACGTAAAACGGAGGATAATCACACTAAAACGTATGCATGGAAAGAACGGAGTAAATGCCCCCGGGGGAAGAGAAAGATACGGAGACAGGAATAAATAGACAGACAGACAGGCACACGGACATGCAGGGAGACAGACAGACAGGCTGATAGACAGACAGACAGACAAGTAAGTCAGACAAACAAACAGTCACGCAGCCAGATAAAGGCACGCAGAGAGAGAACGAACGAAAGGAAGAAAAAGGAGAGATAAATAGAGTTGATATGAACGCCCCAGATAACAGTGATCCTCGATTATGGCCTTGTAATGGCCCACTTGGACACCATTGTCCTCGCCGGCTGCCCTCCCCCTCCTCTGCCTCCTCCTCCTCCTCCTCCTTCCCCCCCCTCCGTCTCTCCTCCTCCTCCTACCTCTTCCTCCTCCTCCTTCTCCTTCTCCTCCTCCTCCTCCTCCTCCTCCTCCTTCCCTGTTTCTCCTCCTCCTCCTCCCTACCTCTTCCTCCGCCTCCTCCTACTCCTCCTCCTCTTTTCCTTTCCTCCATCTCTACTTCCCCTTCTCTAACTTCTTTCTCCTTCTCTTCTTCCTACTCCTCCTTCTCTTTGTCTTCCTTCTTCTTTCTCTTCATATTCTTATTTATCTTCCTTTTCTCTCTTCTCCTTTTGCTCTTCTCTGTTTCTTTTCCCCTCTTCTCTTTACTCTTCCAACCGCTCCCTTCTCCTTCTCCTCTTCATCGTCATCGTCCTCCTCCTCTTCCTTTTCCACACTCCTCTTCGTAGTCGTCATTGTCCTCCTCCTCCTCCTCTTCCTCCTCATTCTTCTCCTCCTCCTCCTCCTTCTCCTTCTCCTCCCTTTCTCTCTCTCTCTCTCTCT
>NC_051389.1:22700616-22703116 GCF_015228065.2 Penaeus monodon
AGCATAACTGAACGAAAACTAGTGAATGAAGTCTTCACTAAGCGAAAATATGCACTATCATCCAGTGTACGAGGAACAAACAGCACTATGCATTATCAAAGAGATGAAGCACCAACACTTCCTGAAAATGGAGAACATATTCTTCCTCACCACCAGACCTGGGAAAACGATTTAATGGTTCATGACCAACGGGAAGGAGCTGATGTATCAAAGTGATGGATCAGCCAGGTACAAACTATCATTCAATATTCAATCAGTCTGGCAGACAGCCGCACAGGATTCAAACCACAGAAATAAACCCCATTGTTCCCATCAAGACCCTTTCAAGATGCGAAAACTCAGTGACTGACAGTTTATGTGAGAAGTTATACTGTTGACTGCCATAGCTTCTTTGACACCTTGCCTCTCTAGTAAACACCTCTGATTATTATAAAGGATAATCATAATTTAGAAGAGGTGAATGGAAACAATGTTATGAGAAGGATTATATTACTTTCGTGTGTTTTTCCTTGAGTTTCTATTTCACTGAATTGCTTTTCAGAATTTGAACATTATTTTATTAATTTGAAGTACTTTCCCTTGGGTTTTTATTTCAGAAGGTGGCTCCTATTTCAGAAGGTAGGATATATTTTTCTGAAAGTCCAACAATTTCATTTATCATTTTCTATTGTACTGATGCTTCAAGAATTATGCCAAAGTCTTATGTAAAAGGTGCAATAAGACTGCCTAAATCACTTTACTTTGATTTATTTTGATTAAAAAGCACATTCTATGTCATTCTATGAGTACCTCATAAAAGGATAAGCATTACACAAACATCAAAATTACAAAAAGGACTCTTTTTTTCGATTTCCCGAAAAGTAGAAAAACATATTTAGGCAGTTATTTATGAGGGCGAAGATATGATGCGTCCCCGCCAAAAGGTTCCAAAATCATATATATAATATATTAATAATAATAATAATAAAAACGGTGATATTTGATATTAATGTCTACCATTATATTTCCCCTAATTTTCCTTAATACAAACGCATCGATAACAATTTAGGCTAAATTACGGCTGCAGCTAACTGTCGGACGTGAACGTAGCGACCTTATCAACT
The DNA here is from genome assembly GCF_015228065.2 of Penaeus monodon. Classification (NCBI taxonomy): domain Eukaryota; kingdom Metazoa; phylum Arthropoda; class Malacostraca; order Decapoda; family Penaeidae; genus Penaeus; species Penaeus monodon. The sequence continues at coordinate 22,701,720 of NC_051389.1, forward strand.
GATATTTTATAAGAATGACATTAAATATAATCATATCTGTTGCACATGTTTCATGACGGAACAAGAAAGAACAAATGAACATATAAGAAATATTTGTTTTCGCTTTTCGGAAGAACAGACATTTAGGTTAAATGGTAATCAATTTGTAAATGTTATGGAAGGGGAAAAGGAAACAGAGGCATAAGATAATTATGTCATATATTAAACGCTTCAGTATTCATGTATTTATTTCATTTATCTTTTATTATTATCATTTTTTATTATCATTAGTGTACAACAATCATTATTTAGCGAGTGTAATGTATAAGGAGTGTGGATGACAGTAATAACATTCGACTAAGAAATTAAAATTATGAAATGACTTTTTTTTCATATAATTTCTTGTGCATTTCATTTCAAAAAGTAAAATATGAATGGCAGAATTTGCTTAGACCTGTTTTTTTTTTTTCATTGTTTACTTAGCAACAAGGTTTATAGCGTTATAACTGCATGTATTACAATGTTACCAAGTAAACTCCCAGCGAAATTATTCGCCCAGCTGTACATGTCCGTTCCTGAGTGTGTCTTATCTGTTAATCGTTCTTTAACGCACTTTTTCTCGTTCTTCTTGCCCCCACTTTTTTCCCCTTCTCTTACTTTTTACTCTCTCTCCCTCTCCTCTCGTCGCTTCTTCCACTTCTCTCCCTGTTTTATCTCCTCTTTCGTTGTCTCTTCTCCTTCATTCCCCTCTTCGTCACATTTTCTCCTTATTTTTATTTACACCCTCTTTGTGTTTACAGTCTTCCTTTGTGTTCTCTTCTTCCTCCTTTCGCCGTCTTTTCTTCCCTGTTGTTTTTAGCTCCCCTCCTCTTCTCAATTCCCTGTCTCTCTTTCTTTCTCTTCCTTCCCTTTACGTTACGTCTCACGTTTTTTTCCTTCTTGTATATTTATCCTCCCCCCCTCCCGCCGCCTCCTATCCCCCCCTCCCATCCCCCCCCCCTCACTCTCTAGCCTCTTCTACGTTCACCCTCCCTTCTTCCTCTCACCCCCTCCCCCTCCCTCCCCACTTCCCATTTCTCAAACCCCACTTCCCCTCCCTCCCTTCCCCTCTCTCTCCCCTCCCAACATCCTCTTCTCCCCCCACCTCCCACTTCCTTCCCCTCCTCCCCACTTCACCCCCCCCCCAGCATCTCAATGGGCTGGAGAGTCTCCCCTCGAAAGAAAACGGGCGCTAATTCAACGCGAGATCTTACCCTGAGGAGGCCGGGTCTGAGGGGAACGGATTGCCTTTGCATTTGAGGGGAAACCGGTCACTTAGGGCGAGGGGAGCAGCCGATTTTCTCCGTCTGTCTAGCTGTCTGATTATGCCTCCTCCTGTCTCTTTGATTGGGCTTGTTTTGTTCTGTTTGTTTTGTTTT